>NW_023331860.1:0-32486 GCF_011100685.1 Canis lupus familiaris | reverse complement strand
GGGCTGTGCCCGGCGGGCGCGGGCGGTGCTTGGAAGCATTGCTTGAAGTGACGTGGGTGAGCGAAGCGCCGTCCGGGTCAGGGTCATGGAGAGAAAAAGGGCAAGGACAACGTGGGGCCGGGCAAGGGACCTGGGCCACGTCGGGCGGCAGGGGGCGGGCAGCCGGGTGGAGCGTGGCGGCCAGGGCTGGCGGCCACGGGCGAGAGACCAGAACAGACAAGTCGGCAGGGGGAAGCGGGGCGGGGCAGGAGGGCAGGGCCCCCGGCGTGAGCACAGCTGGTTCAGGCTCAGGCCCTGTGGCTTGAGCGCGTGCGCGAGGAAGCCGGGCGCGCGCGGCCAAAAGGGGGCGGCGCGCTGCATGGCCGGGAATCGAACCCGGGCCTCCCGCTGGCAGGCGAGAATTCTACCACTGAACCACCCATGCACCGGTGGCGGCGGCCACCAGACGGCTTCCCCAGCGGCGCTCGTCGTCGTCCCGGCACGGCCAGTGGTGAGCACCCGCTGCGCGGGGGCGGGCGGCGGGCCCGCGGTCTGCAAGACAGGCTCCGCGCCCGTGCAGATGCGCCGAGGGCTCGGGCTCGGGCTCGGGCTCGGGCTCGGGCCGGCGCGCGGCGCCCACGGTCCCAGCGAGGCCCCGAGGCGGACTCGGCTCACCCTGCGCCCTCTCCCTGGGGCGGGGCCGCCGCCAGACACTGTCCTGCCGGGAGGAGCAGCCTGGCCAAGCCTGACCCGCGCCCGATTCCCAGGCAGCGCGGGGCGTCTGTGGCCGGCGCAGCTCAGCGCGGACCTTCCCTTCCCTCCCGGCGCCCCCCGAAGGCCCATGGGCGGATGGCTCTCCGGCCCGTGCAGTGCGCGCCGGCGGGGGCCGGCTGGGGCCCGGAGCTCGGATTGTGTGCGCTCCCGGGGTGCCGCGGGGTGGGGGGGGGTGGGTGCGCGTGTGTGCGTGTCGGCGTCGGTGTCGTCGTCGGAGATGGGGGCCGCCGAGTAGCGCCCAAGCCAAGAGGCCAAAGAAAGGCGTGTGAGCTCTGCCCGCAGCTCTCCGTCGGGCCGGCTGGGCTGCGGTGGGGTGAGGCCGGCAGGTGCGCTTGGGCGGAGCGGCCGCCGGCTGGCTGGCTGGCGGGCGGCGCGGTGAGGGAGCGCGCTGGCGTCCTGGAGCCCCGGCCCCGCAGCGGCTTCCGGCGCGGAGGGGGCCCGGGGAGGCAGGGCTGCCTTGCGCTCAGGGCTCCCCGGAGCCACCACGGCGGGGTGGACCCCACCCCGCCCCCCCGGGCCAGGCCCAGCGAACGGGGCGGGGGTCCCGTCTCTGGCTGGCGCGCGGAGGGCTCGGCTGCCCGCCTGGCGGGCGTGTGGCCGTGGTGAGGCCTCCGGGTGGCCACGCCTCGTGGGCGCCCCGGGGACGGAGGGGGTGGAGACCACGGAATGAATGGGGGCCGGCGGAAAGGACAGGCCGTGGGGACCCCGCGCTCCCGGCGGGCGGGCGGGGGAGGTGTAGGGCGGGGCTGGGAGAGCGAGGAGGCGAGCGAGGCGCGCCCCTCAGTGGGAGCGTGGCCCGGCCCGCGGGGGCTGCCGGCATTTCGGCCCGCGGCTGGCCTGCAGGGGGGGCGGCGGCGGGAAGGAGAGGGCAACGGAGCCCCCGGAGAGCCGTGCCGCCGACTTGCCGAGTTGCCGAGGCCCGCGGAGCCGCCGTGGGATGAGGAGGAGGGAGAGGCGCGGGAGGGTGGCGGGGGAGGGGAGGGCGCGGGGGCGCCAAGCCTGTGGCCGGGATGGGCCCGAGGCGCTGCAGCTGCGTGGGTCCGGGCCACGGTGTGCCAGGGCGCCGCCAGCCCTCAGCCCGCAGCCCGCAGCCCTGCAGCGGCGTGTAAGGCGGACAGCCAGGGCGTCGTCCAGGCCCGGGTGCGGAGAGCCCGCGTTGGGCGTGGGCCAAAAGGTGGGCGTGTCAGAGTGGGATTCGAACCCACGCCTCAGGGGAGACTGCGACCTGAACGCAGCGCCTTAACCGCTCGGCCATCCTGACGGGCGGGCCTGGGCGCGCCGCCGCTCGCCTGGCTGGGACCCGGCGCCGAACCCCGGAGCTGGCTGGCGGCCGTGTGGCGGTGCGCGACGGAACGGACGGACGGACGGACGGACGGGACTCGCGTCCCGTCGACGAGGCCAACGGCCCGCCGACTGACTCTGCTGGCGCCGCCGCCCTCGCCGCGGTCCTCGCCGCCGCCCCCTCCCCTTCCGGGGCGCGCACCCTGCCTGCCGGCGTCCGGCCCCCCCGCCGCCCCCGGCCGCCCGCCGCGGCCCATCCCCGGCGCGGGGCCTCCGGCTCGCCTCGCGCAGCCCTGCTTGCCGTGTCGGGCGTCTTCTCCGCCGCCATCCCCGCGCGGCCTGGGCGGGGGCGGGGGCGGCGGCGGGGTCCGGGGGCGCGACGCTCCGAGTCGGGCCGGGGGACTGCTGTGCGCGCTGACGCGGCGGCCGGGGGGTCGGGGCCGGGTGGGCCGTGGCCCGGGGCACGTGGCGGGCGCCTGGCAGGACGGGCTCGGCGCGGTACGCTGAGGGCCCGGGTGGGCGTGGGCAGGCAGGCAGGCCGGCGGGCGGGCGGGCGGGCGGAGAGGGGTCGGCGCCCGGGCGGCCGCCGCCGCCGTCCTCGTTAGTATAGTGGTGAGTATCCCCGCCTGTCACGCGGGAGACCGGGGTTCGATTCCCCGACGGGGAGGCGAGACACGCCCTCTTTTGGTCGCGGGCGCCGCCGCCGCGCTGCCCCAAACGTACGCCGGCCCCAGGGCCCTCCTTCTCCTCCTTCTCCTCCTTGTCCTCCTTCTCCTCCCTCGTGCCTCGCCCCGGCCCCAGTGCTGGCCAGAGGCGCGGGGCGGACCGCGGGGGCCCGTCCTGCCGCCGTCGACCCGACACCCCCGCACCCCTGCCTTCCTCGTCGGCCCTGGCGCCCTGGCGCCCTGGCGAGTGCGGGCTCGGCCCAGCCCAGCCGGGACCTCCTGACGGGAGGCTGGCCGCCACGGGCTCCTCGCTCACGCGACGGACAGCTGCCCGCTGCCGGGCTGCCCGTGGAGGTGGCCGTGGGGGCCGGGCCGACTGTGCGGGCGGGGCGGGGCGTGGCGGGGCGGGGCGCGGGTGGCGGGAGGGAAGGGAAGGGAAGGGAAGCGCGCGCCGGGGGCAGGGGGCAAGGGGCGGGGCTCCCCGGCGGGCAGCCGAGGGCCCGGGAGCCGCAGGGCGGCGAGAGCGCCCCCAGAGGCGGGCGGCGGAGGCGGCGGGGCGGTCGTTGCCTGCGGAGCAGCCAGGGCTGCGTGGGGGTGGCGCGGGTGGGGCGCCGGGCGGCCGCTGGTGGCGCCCGCGACGGCGCAGAGCTGCGGCCGGCCGGCACGTCGGGGCAGGGCTGCGGCAGGCGGCGGAGGCGGTGGCGAGAGGGCGAGGAGGCGCTGGTGCGGAGCCTGGGCCGGCGTCCGGGGGCGGCCCGGGCTGTGCAGCGTTGGTGGTATAGTGGTGAGCATAGCTGCCTTCCAAGCAGTTGACCCGGGTTCGATTCCCGGCCAACGCAGCTGGCCAACGTTTTGCGCGGCTCCAGGGCCCCGGTGCTCAGGCCCGATGGGAGCCGGGAGCCGGGCGCGACGCTGAGTGCTGTGTGTGTGTGTGTGTGAGAGAGAGAGAGAGAGAGAGAGAGAGAGGAGGAGGAGGAGGAGGCGCGCAGCGTTTTGACGGCGCGGCGGGCGGGCGGTCCGGCCAGGTGGCTCGGCGGGGCCGGCGGGGCGGCTGCGCGTGGCCCGGCGGGGGCCCTGGAGGCCAAGCAGAGGCGAGTGGGCGGTAGGGAGGGAGGCGCCGGGTCCAGGGCGCACGGGCCAGGCGCGCAGCCTGACGCTCCCTGGTGGTCTAGTGGTTAGGATTCGGCGCTCTCACCGCCGCGGCCCGGGTTCGATTCCCGGTCAGGGAAGCCTTTCTTCTTCCTCTCGCAAGACCGCCGCCGCACACCCCTTTTAGCCCAAGCTCGCTCGTGCGTCTCCCTGGCCCCGAGCTGACCGAGGCTGCGCTGTGCGCACGAGGCCACCCGCCTCGTCGAGCCCAAGGCTGGCTTGCCTGGCGGGCTCCGTCGGGCCGGCCCAAGCCTTTTGGCCTCGCTGGCTGGCTGGCCGGCAGGTGGGCCGACTGGAGGTCTCGGCGTCTCGCGGCCGCCTCCCCCGGACGCTCGCCTGGCTCCCCGTCTCGCTCCGCCCCAGGCCCGACGGTCCGGGACGCCGTCCGACCCCAGCCGAGGCCACCGACAGGCCGGGCGCCTCGGGCCTCCGTGGGTGCTTGGACTCTCCCGCAGCACCCCTGCCGCCGGGAGAAAGGTCGTGGCGGCTCGCAGCGCCCCCACCCCCGGCCCCCCGCTGGCTCCTTGGTGAGGTGCTACTTGGCGGCGGCCGCGCTGGGGGCATGTGGGGGCGGCGGGCCGAGGCAGAGGGGGCCGGGTGTGGGGAGGGTGAGCCACCTGTCTCTCTCTGGAGTCGGGGGTCACTTGCTGGAGCCCCCGGTGCCTTCTCTCGGCCGTCGGCCCGGCAACCGCCAGCGATGGCGGCGCACGTGGGTGGTGGTCTTGGGCTTGGGCGGGGATGGGAGCAGAGCGCCGGCCCCCGCCGCCCCCGCCCGGGCAGGCGGTGGTTGGAAGCGGTTGTGGGCGTGTCCCGGTGGCCGGACCACCAGGCAGTGGAGGCCAGAGAGCAGGGAGATAGATGCAGGAGGCCAGTGGGGCTAACCCGCGGGCCGGGCAGGTGGGAGGGGGCGGAGGCACCCGGGGGACAGACGGGGTGCCCTTGGAGGCCCCGGGTCAGTCCAACTGCACGACCGCTACCCCGAATCCTGGGGCAGAGGGGCAGGCGTGTTCCCCGACACAGCTTCCTCCACCCCACGCCCCCGGCCCGGCCCCGGCCCCAGCCCCACGAGGGCCGGCGCCCCAGCTGGATGCCGCTCGGAAGGCGTTCCCCTTGGCGCCTTAGCGCCCACCTAGGCAGGAGAGCCTGCAGCCCTGTCTCCGACCGGGTGCGGGTCTCCTGGCGCCGCTGCTCCTGCAGGTGAACCGCAGCGCCCGGCCTCCTTCCTGCCAACGCTTGCACGCCGGCCCTCCAAGGCTTTGCTGTGTGTCCAGAGACCGTCTGTCTCCGTCGGAGGCGCAGAGGCCGGCCCGCGCTCTGCGTGAGCCTTCCGCGGCTCGCTGGCTGGATTGGGCCACGGTCGGGCGGCGGTGGAGAGGAGCGCCCGTCGTGGGCCTCCGGGTGCTTCCCGTCAGCACGGGCAGTTCCCTCAGCGCCCTCGCCTCTCCCTCTGGCTGTATGGGTGGGGGTGGGGGTGCGGGGAGTCCGCGACGGTGGGGGATAGCGCGGGACGAGGGTGTTCTCCCCGCGCGTCGCCTCCCACGGGGGTCAGGGCACAGGCGCAAAGCGTCCCGGAAAGAGGGGAGGGCCAGGAGCGGACCGAGCCGGGCAGTGGGAGAAGGAGTACCGGGTGTGTGCGTGGAGTGAGGGCCCGGGACGTGTGGCGCCGGCGGGCACTGGCCGAGAGTGGGGCTGGCCACTGAGGCAGGGTGTCTGCGGGGGCTCGGGTGCGGCAGGGCACCCTGCCCGGCGCCTCTCCTGCACCTGTGCACCTGTGCGGGCGGGCGAGCTGTGAGGTAGGGGACGGGACACGCTGGGCGTGTGCCTGAGGAGCCTGTGGGAGACCGGGACTGCCGGCCTTGAGTGTAGGACGTGGGTGTGGGGTCCAAGGGGTCGGTGGTAGATGGAGGGTTTGAGCCTGGAGGCTGGAAGGAGCGGCACGTGGCACGTGGGGGTGGGTGGCGGTGGGGAGTGGGTCCCGGTGCCAGAGGGCTGGGAGACCCCGTGGTGGCGGTGGACGGCGGCGGGAGAGGTGCCGGGAGGCCGCTGGGCTGCGCTGGGCTGCGCTGGGCTGCGCTGGGCTGCGCTGCAGGGTGGCCGGGCAGACGAGAGCGGGTGAGCGAGCGAGCGAGCGAGCGAGCGAGCGAGGTGCAGGGGGCGGGGGGTGGCAAGCAGGCAGCTGCGCGGCGGCCGGGCGAGGCAAAGAGAGAGAGAGAGGGAGGGAGGGAGGGACCGGGTGTCGGAGCTGTTCCCACGGGGTGAGGAATTCCACCGCCCCGGAGATGACCATTCCCCGTCATCGTCATGGGGACCACCAGCCACGTCTCAGGTGTCAGGTGTCGTCCTGGGCTTGAGATTCAGGGAGGCCAAAGGGACAGACGCAACGCACGATCATCGACAAATGAGGACTGGGAAAGGAGGGCACGGGGAGGCGGGTGACAGGGGTGGGGTCGTTCGGGCAAGAGGGGCTGGTGGGGGTGGAGGGGCCAGCGGCGCTGGTACTCGTGTTGCTGCTGCTGCCGCCGCTGCCTCCGCCGCCGCCGGTGATGGTGGTGGCGAACTTTGGCGCTGTTGGTGACGGCGTCCCCCGGGGCCCCGGTGTAACGGTGGACTCGGTGAGCGATGGGGGTCGGGGGTCCGGGAAGGCCTTCGGTGCCGCCGCCGGCGATGCCCTTGCCCGTGCGCTGGCCTCGGTCCTGCTGCTGCTGCTATCGCGGTGGTGGTGTGCTGGTGGTCCTGGGGCTTGGTGGCGACTCGGTGCTGGTGGGGTGGTGGTGAGGGAGGGTGGAGGACTTCAGGGCCGTGGGCCATGCTACCCGTGCCGGTGTGCTGATGGTGGCCTCGGTGGTGGCGGTGACCGCGGAGGACTTCAGTCTGTTGGCGATCATGCCTACGCTGGCCTGCTGGCGGTGGGCACGTCCCGCTGCTGCTGCTGCTGCTGCTGCTGCTGCTGCTGCTGGTACAACTGCTTCTGGCATGGTGGTGGTAGTCCTGGTGCTGGTGCTGGTGCTGGTGCTGGTGTGGGGATGGTGGTCCTGGGGGTTGGTGGTGGACCAAGTGCTGCGGGGGTCGTGGAGGCCGGGCGAGGGGGGGAGGTGACCTCCGTGCCCTTGGCCGTGATGCCCATGCTGGTGCGCCGCCGTTCGTGGACCCGACGTGCTGGTGACAGCCGTGGCGGTGGCGCTGTCCCTCGAGGCTGGGTGTGCTGGCGCCGGTGCTGGCTAGGCTGCATGGACCTGGTGCTCGCGGTGACTTTAGCAGTGGGGAGTGGCCCGTGTTTGAAGGAGACCGCGGCCAGGTGGCCATAGAGAGCATCCCGGGGCTGCCAACGGGAGGATGTCGGGCCGTGAAACGGGGCTCCCTGGCGCGCTCCAAGGAGTGGCTGAGGGCCCCTCCAGAGGAGGGGTGGCAAGATGGTTGGTGGTCGGTCGACGTGCAAAGAGAGGAGGGTTTGGGGGAGTGTGGGTAGAATGAGCCATTGAGGGAGGGAATGTGAAAAGCATGCAGGTGGGCTGTGCCCGGGCGGGCGCGGGCGGTGCTTGGAAGCATTGCTTGAAGTGACGTGGGTGAGCGAAGCGCCGTCCGGGTCAGGGTCATGGAGAGAAAAAGGGCAAGGACAACGTGGGGCCGGGCAAGGGACCTGGGCCACGTCGGGCGGCAGGGGGCGGGCAGCCGGGTGGAGCGTGGCGGCCAGGGCTGGCGGCCACGGGCGAGAGACCAGAACAGACAAGTCGGCAGGGGGAAGCGGGGCGGGGCAGGAGGGCAGGGCCCCCGGCGTGAGCACAGCTGGTTCAGGCTCAGGCCCTGTGGCTTGAGCGCGTGCGCGAGGAAGCCGGGCGCGCGCGGCCAAAAGGGGGCGGCGCGCTGCATGGGCCGGGAATCGAACCCGGGCCTCCCGCGTGGCAGGCGAGAATTCTACCACTGAACCACCCATGCACCGGTGGCGGCGGCCACCAGACGGCTTCCCCAGCGGCGCTCGTCGTCGTCCCGGCACGGCCAGTGGTGAGCACCCGCTGCGCGGGGGCGGGCGGCGGGCCCGCGGTCTGCAAGACAGGCTCCGCGCCCGTGCAGATGCGCCGAGGGCTCGGGCTCGGGCTCGGGCTCGGGCTCGGGCCGGCGCGCGGCGCCCACGGTCCCAGCGAGGCCCCGAGGCGGACTCGGCTCACCCTGCGCCCTCTCCCTGGGGCGGGGCCGCCGCCAGACACTGTCCTGCCGGGAGGAGCAGCCTGGCCAAGCCTGACCCGCGCCCGATTCCCAGGCAGCGCGGGGCGTCTGTGGCCGGCGCAGCTCAGCGCGGACCTTCCCTTCCCTCCCGGCGCCCCCCCGAAGGCCCATGGGCGGATGGCTCTCCGGCCCGTGCAGTGCGCGCCGGCGGGGGCCGGCTGGGGCCCGGAGCTCGGATTGTGTGCGCTCCCGGGGTGCCGCGGGGTGGGGGGGGGGGTGTGGGTGCGCGTGTGTGCGTGTCGGCGTCGGTGTCGTCGTCGGAGATGGGGGCCGCCGAGTAGCGCCCAAGCCAAGAGGCCAAAGAAAGGCGTGTGAGCTCTGCCCGCAGCTCTCCGTCGGGGCCGGCTGGGCTGCGGTGGGGGTGAGGCCGGCAGGTGCGCTTGGGCGGAGCGGCCGCCGGCTGGCTGGCTGGCGGGCGGCGCGGTGAGGGAGCGCGCTGGCGTCCTGGAGCCCCGGCCCCGCAGCGGCTTCCGGCGCGGAGGGGGCCCGGGGAGGCAGGGCTGCCTTGCGCTCAGGGCTCCCCGGAGCCACCACGGCGGGGTGGACCCCACCCCGCCCCCCCGGGCCAGGCCCAGCGAACGGGGCGGGGGTCCCGTCTCTGGCTGGCGCGCGGAGGGCTCGGCTGCCCGCCTGGCGGGCGTGTGGCCGTGGTGAGGCCTCCGGGTGGCCACGCCTCGTGGGCGCCCCGGGGACGGAGGGGGTGGAGACCACGGAATGAATGGGGGCCGGCGGAAAGGACAGGCCGTGGGGACCCCGCGCTCCCGGCGGGCGGGCGGGGGGAGGTGTAGGGCGGGGCTGGGAGAGCGAGGAGGCGAGCGAGGCGCGCCCCTCAGTGGGAGCGTGGCCCGGCCCGCGCGGGGCTGCCGGCATTTCGGCCCGCGGCTGGCCTGCAGGGGGCGGCGGCGGGAAGGAAGAGGGCAAACGGAGCCCCCGGAGAGCCGTGCCGCCGACTTGCCGAGTTGCCGAGGCCCGCGGCCGCCGTGGGATGAGGAGGAGGGAGAGGCGCGGGAGGTGGCGGGGGAGGGAGGGCGCGGGGGCGCCAAGCCTGTGGCCGGGAGGGCCGAGGCGCTGCAGCTGCGTGGGTCCCGGGCCACGTGTGCCAGGGCGCCGCCAGCCCGCAGCCCGCAGCCCGCAGCCCGCAGCCCGCAGCGGCGTGTAAGGCGGGACAGACAGGGCGTCGTCCAGGCCCGGGTGCGGAGAGCCCGCGTTGGGCGGGCCAAAAGGTGGGCGTGTCAGGAGTGGGATTCGAACCCACGCCTCCAGGGGAGACTGCGACCTGAACGCAGCGCCTTAGACCGCTCGGCCATCCTGACGGCGGGCCTGGGCGCGCCGCCGCTCGCCTGGCTGGGACCCGGCGCCGACCCCGGAGCTGGCTGGCGGCCGTGTGGGTGCGCGACGGACGGACGGACGGACGGACGGACGGGACTCGCGTCCCGGTCGACGAGGCCAACGGCCCGCCGACTGACTCTGCTGGCGCCGCCGCCCTCGCCGCGGTCCTCGCCGCCGCCCCCTCCCCCTTCCCGGGGCGCGCACCCTGCTGCCGGCGTCCGGCCCCCCCGCCGCCCCCGCCGCCCGCCGCGGCCCATCCCCGGCGCGGGGCCTCCGGCTCGCTCGCGCAGCCCTGCTTGCCGTGTCGGGCGTCTTCTCCCGCCGCCATCCCCGCGCGGCTGGGCGGGGGCGGGGGCGGCGGCGGGTCCGGGGGCGCGACGCTCCGAGTCGGGCCGGGGGACTGCTGTGCGCGCTGACGCGGCGGCCGGGGGGTCGGGCCGGGTGGGCCGTGGCCCGGGGCACGTGGCGGGCGCCTGGCAGGACGGGCGCGCGGGACGTCGAGGGCCCGGGTGGGCGTGGGCAGGCAGGCAGGCCGGCGGGCGGGCGGGCGGGCGGAGAGGGGTCGGGCGCCCGGGCGGCCGCCGCCGCCGTCCTCGTTAGTATAGTGGTGAGTATCCCCGCCTGTCACGCGGGAGACCGGGGTTCGATTCCCCGACGGGGAGGCGAGACACGCCCTCTTTTGGTCGCGGGCGCCGCCGCCGCGCTGCCCAAACGTACGCCGGCCCCCAGGGCCCTCCTTCTCCTCCTTCTCCTCCTTGTCCTCCTTCTCCTCCCTCGTGCCTCCGCCCGGCCCCGTGCGGCCAGAGGCGCGGGGCGACCGCGGGGGCCCGTCCTGCCCGCCGTCGACCCGACCCCCCGCACCCCCTGCCCTTCCTCGTCGGCCCTGGCGCCCTGGCGCCCTGGCGCGTGCGGGCTCGGCCCAGCCCAGCCGGGACCTCCTGACGGGAGGCTGGCCGCCACGGGCTCCTCGCTCACGCGACGGACAGCTGCCCGGCTGCCGGGCTGCCCGTGGAGGTGGCCGTGGGGGCCGGGCCGACTGTGCGGGCGGGGCGGGGCGGGGCGGGGCGGGGCGCGGGTGGCGGGAGGGAAGGGAAGGGAAGGGAAGCGCGCGCCGGGGGCAGGGGGCAAGGGGCGGGGCTCCCCGGCGGGCAGCCGAGGGCCCGGGAGCCGCAGGGCGGCGAGAGCGCCCCCCAGAGGCGGGCGGCGGAGGCGGCGGGCGGTCGTGCCTGCGGAGCAGCCAGGGCTGCGTGGGGGTGGCGCGGGTGGGGCGCCGGGCGGCCGCTGGTGGCGCCCGCGACGGCGCAGAGCTGCGGCCGGCCGGCACGTCGGGGCAGGGCTGCGGCAGGCGGCGGAGGCGGTGGCGAGAGGGCGAGGAGGCGCTGGTGCGGAGCCTGGGCCGGCGTCCGGGGGCGGCCCGGGCTGTGCAGCGTTGGTGGTATAGTGGTGAGCATAGCTGCCTTCCAAGCAGTTGACCCGGGTTCGATTCCCGGCCAACGCAGCTGGCCAACGTTTTGCGCGGCTCCAGGGCCCCGGTGCTCAGGCCCGATGGGAGCCGGGAGCCGGGCGCGACGCTGAGTGCGTGTGTGTGTGTGTGTGTGAGAGAGAGAGAGAGAGAGAGAGAGAGAGAGGAGGAGGAGGAGGCGCGCAGCGTTTTGACGGCGCGGCGGGCGGGCGGTCCGGCCAGGTGGCTCGGCGGGGCCGGCGGGCGGCTGCGCGTGGCCCGGCGGGGGCCCTGGAGGCCAAGCAGAGGCGAGTGGGCGGTAGGGAGGGAGGCGCCGGGTCCAGGGCGCACGGGCCAGGCGCGCAGCCTGACGCTCCCTGGTGGTCTAGTGGTTAGGATTCGGCGCTCTCACCGCCGCGGCCCGGGTTCGATTCCCGGTCAGGGAAGCCTTTCTTCTTCCTCTCGCAAGACCGCCGCCGCACACCCCTTTTAGCCCAAGCTCGCTCGTGCGTCTCCCTGGCCCCGAGCTGACCGAGGCTGCGCGTGCGCACGAGGCCACCCGCCTCGTCGAGCCCAAGGCTGGCTTGCCTGGCGGGCTCCGTCGGGCCGGCCCAAGCCTTTTGGCCTCGCTGGCTGGCTGGCCGGCAGGTGGGCCGACTGGAGGTCTCGGCGTCTCGCGGCCGCCTCCCCCGGACGCTCGCCTGGCTCCCCGTCTCGCTCCGCCCCAGGCCCGACAGTCCGGGACGCCGTCCGACCCCAGCCGAGGCCACCGACAGGCCGGGCGCCTCGGGCCTCCGTGGGTGCTTGGACTCTCCCGCAGCACCCCTGCCGCCGGGAGAAAGGTCGTGGCGGCTCGCAGCGCCCCCACCCCCGGCCCCCCGCTGGCTCCTTGGTGAGGTGCTACTTGGCGGCGGCCGCGCTGGGGGCATGTGGGGGCGGCGGGCCGAGGCAGAGGGGGCCGGGTGTGGGGAGGGTGAGCCACCTGTCTCTCTCTGAGTCGGGGGTCACTTGCTGGAGCCCCCGGTGCCTTCTCTCGGCCGTCGGCCCGGCAACCGCCAGCGATGGCGGCGCACGTGGGTGGTGGTCTTGGGCTTGGGCGGGGATGGGAGCAGAGCGCCGGCCCCCGCCGCCCCCGCCCGGGCAGGCGGTGGTTGGAAAGCGGTTGTGGGCGTGTCCCGGTGGCCGGACCACCAGGCAGTGGAGGCCAGAGAGCAGGGAGATAGATGCAGGAGGCCAGTGGGGCTAACCCGCGGGCCGGGCAGGTGGGAGGGGGCGGAGGCACCCGGGGGACAGACGGGGTGCCCTTGGAGGCCCCGGGTCAGTCCAACTGCACGACCGCTACCCCGAATCCTGGGGCAGAGGGGCAGGCGTGTTCCCCGACACAGCTTCCTCCACCCCACGCCCCCGGCCCGGCCCCGGCCCCAGCCCCACGTGGCCGGCGCCCCAGCTGGATGCCGCTCGGAAGGCGTTCCCCTTGGCGCCTTAGCGCCCACCTAGGCAGGAGAGCCTGCAGCCCTGTCTCCGACCGGGTGCGGGTCTCCTGGCGCCGCTGCTCCTGCAGGTGAACCGCAGCGCCCGGCCTCCTTCCTGCCAACGCTTGCACGCCGGCCCTCCAAGGCTTTGCTGTGTGTCCAGAGACCGTCTGTCTCCGTCGGAGGCGCAGAGGCCGGCCCGCGCTCTGCGTGAGCCTTCCGCGGCTCGCTGGCTGGATTGGGCCACGGTCGGGCGGCGGTGGAGAGGAGCGCCCGTGGGCCTCCGGGTGCTTCCCGTCAGCACGGGCAGTTCCCTCAGCGCCCTCGCCTCTCCCTCTGGCTGTATGGGTGGGGGTGGGGGTGCGGGGAGTCCGCGACGGTGGGGGATAGCGCGGGACGAGGGTGTTCTCCCCCGCGCGTCGCCTCCCACGGGGGTCAGGGCACAGGCGCAAAGCGTCCCGGAAAGAGGGGAGGGCCAGGAGCGGACCGAGCCGGGCAGTGGGAGAAGGAGTACCGGGTGTGTGCGTGGAGTGAGGGCCCGGGACGTGTGGCGCCGGCGGGCACTGGCCGAGAGTGGGGCTGGCCACTGAGGCAGGGTGTCTGCGGGGGCTCGGGTGCGGCAGGGCACCCTGCCCGGCGCCTCTCCTGCACCTGTGCACCTGTGCGGGCGGGCGAGCTGTGAGGTAGGGGACGGGACACGCTGGGCGTGTGCCTGAGGAGCCTGTGGGAGACCGGGACTGCCGGCCTTGAGTGTAGGACGTGGGTGTGGGGTCCAAGGGGTCGGTGGTAGATGGAGGGTTTGAGCCTGGAGGCTGGAAGGAGCGGCACGTGGCACGTGGGGGTGGGTGGCGGTGGGGAGTGGGTCCCGGTGCCAGAGGGCTGGGAGACCCCGTGGTGGCGGTGGACGGCGGCGGGAGAGGTGCCGGGAGGCCGCTGGGCTGCGCTGGGCTGCGCTGGGCTGCGCTGGGCTGCGCTGCAGGGTGGCCGGGCAGACGAGAGCGGGTGAGCGAGCGAGCGAGCGAGCGAGCGAGCGAGGTGCAGGGGGCGGGGGTGGCAAGCAGGCAGCTGCGCGGCGGCCGGGCGAGGCAAAGAGAGAGAGAGAGGGAGGGAGGGAGGGACCGGGTGTCGGAGCTGTTCCCACGGGGTGAGGAATTCCACCGCCCCGGAGATGACCATTCCCCGTCATCGTCATGGGGACCACCAGCCACGTCTCAGGTGTCAGGTGTCGTCCTGGGCTTGAGATTCAGGGAGGCCAAAGGGACAGACGCAACGCACGATCATCGACAAATGAGGACTGGGAAAGGAGGGCACGGGGAGGCGGGTGACAGGGGTGGGGTCGTTCGGGCAAGAGGGGCTGGTGGGGGTGGAGGGGCCAGCGGCGCTGGTACTCGTGTTGCTGCTGCTGCCGCCGCTGCCTCCGCCGCCGCCGGTGATGGTGGTGGCGAACTTTGGCGCTGTTGGTGACGGCGTCCCCCGGGGCCCCGGTGTAACGGTGGACTCGGTGAGCGATGGGGGTCGGGGGTCCGGGAAGGCCTTCGGTGCCGCCGCCGGCGATGCCCTTGCCCGTGCGCTGGCCTCGGTCCTGCTGCTGCTGCTATCGCGGTGGTGGTGTGCTGGTGGTCCTGGGGCTTGGTGGCGACTCGGTGCTGGTGGGGTGGTGGTGAGGGAGGGTGGAGGACTTCAGGGCCGTGGGCCATGCTACCCGTGCCGGTGTGCTGATGGTGGCCTCGGTGGTGGCGGTGACCGCGGAGGACTTCAGTCTGTTGGCGATCATGCCTACGCTGGCCTGCTGGCGGTGGGCACGTCCCGCTGCTGCTGCTGCTGCTGCTGCTGCTGCTGCTGGTACAACTGCTTCTGGCATGGTGGTGGTAGTCCTGGTGCTGGTGCTGGTGCTGGTGCTGGTGTGGGGATGGTGGTCCTGGGGGTTGGTGGTGGACCAAGTGCTGCGGGGGTCGTGGAGGCCGGGCGAGGGGGGGAGGTGACCTCCGTGCCCTTGGCCGTGATGCCCATGCTGGTGCGCCGCCGTTCGTGGACCCGACGTGCTGGTGACAGCCGTGGCGGTGGCGCTGTCCCTCGAGGCTGGGTGTGCTGGCGCCGGTGCTGGCTAGGCTGCATGGACCTGGTGCTCGCGGTGACTTTAGCAGTGGGGAGTGGCCCGTGTTTGAAGGAGACCGCGGCCAGGTGGCCATAGAGAGCATCCCGGGGCTGCCAACGGGAGGATGTCGGGCCGTGAAACGGGGCTCCCTGGCGCGCTCCAAGGAGTGGCTGAGGGCCCCTCCAGAGGAGGGGTGGCAAGATGGTTGGTGGTCGGTCGACGTGCAAAGAGAGGAGGGTTTGGGGAGTGTGGGTAGAATGAGCCATTGAGGGAGGGAATGTGAAAAGCATGCAGGTGGGCTGTGCCCGGGCGGGCGCGGGCGGTGCTTGGAAGCATTGCTTGAAGTGACGTGGGTGAGCGAAGCGCCGTCCGGGTCAGGGTCATGGAGAGAAAAAGGGCAAGGACAACGTGGGGCCGGGCAAGGGACCTGGGCCACGTCGGGCGGCAGGGGGCGGGCAGCCGGGTGGAGCGTGGCGGCCAGGGCTGGCGGCCACGGGCGAGAGACCAGAACAGACAAGTCGGCAGGGGGAAGCGGGGCGGGGCAGGAGGGCAGGGCCCCCGGCGTGAGCACAGCTGGTTCAGGCTCAGGCCCTGTGGCTTGAGCGCGTGCGCGAGGAAGCCGGGCGCGCGCGGCCAAAAGGGGGCGGCGCGCTGCATGGGCCGGGAATCGAACCCGGGCCTCCCGCGTGGCAGGCGAGAATTCTACCACTGAACCACCCATGCACCGGTGGCGGCGGCCACCAGACGGCTTCCCCAGCGGCGCTCGTCGTCGTCCCGGCACGGCCAGTGGTGAGCACCCGCTGCGCGGGGGCGGGCGGCGGGCCCGCGGTCTGCAAGACAGGCTCCGCGCCCGTGCAGATGCGCCGAGGGCTCGGGCTCGGGCTCGGGCTCGGGCTCGGGCCGGCGCGCGGCGCCCACGGTCCCAGCGAGGCCCCGAGGCGGACTCGGCTCACCCTGCGCCCTCTCCCTGGGGCGGGGCCGCCGCCAGACACTGTCCTGCCGGGAGGAGCAGCCTGGCCAAGCCTGACCCGCGCCCGATTCCCAGGCAGCGCGGGGCGTCTGTGGCCGGCGCAGCTCAGCGCGGACCTTCCCTTCCCTCCCGGCGCCCCCCCGAAGGCCCATGGGCGGATGGCTCTCCGGCCCGTGCAGTGCGCGCCGGCGGGGGCCGGCTGGGGCCCGGAGCTCGGATTGTGTGCGCTCCCGGGGTGCCGCGGGGTGGGGGGGGGGGGTGTGGGTGCGCGTGTGTGCGTGTCGGCGTCGGTGTCGTCGTCGGAGATGGGGGCCGCCGAGTAGCGCCCAAGCCAAGAGGCCAAAGAAAGGCGTGTGAGCTCTGCCCGCAGCTCTCCGTCGGGGCCGGCTGGGCTGCGGTGGGGGTGAGGCCGGCAGGTGCGCTTGGGCGGAGCGGCCGCCGGCTGGCTGGCTGGCGGGCGGCGCGGTGAGGGAGCGCGCTGGCGTCCTGGAGCCCCGGCCCCGCAGCGGCTTCCGGCGCGGAGGGGGCCCGGGGAGGCAGGGCTGCCTTGCGCTCAGGGCTCCCCGGAGCCACCACGGCGGGGTGGACCCCACCCCGCCCCCCCGGGCCAGGCCCAGCGAACGGGGCGGGGGTCCCGTCTCTGGCTGGCGCGCGGAGGGCTCGGCTGCCCGCCTGGCGGGCGTGTGGCCGTGGTGAGGCCTCCGGGTGGCCACGCCTCGTGGGCGCCCCGGGGACGGAGGGGGTGGAGACCACGGAATGAATGGGGGCCGGCGGAAAGGACAGGCCGTGGGGACCCCGCGCTCCCGGCGGGCGGGCGGGGGGAGGTGTAGGGCGGGGCTGGGAGAGCGAGGAGGCGAGCGAGGCGCGCCCCTCAGTGGGAGCGTGGCCCGGCCCGCGCGGGGCTGCCGGCATTTCGGCCCGCGGCTGGCCTGCAGGGGGCGGCGGCGGGAAGGAAGAGGGCAAACGGAGCCCCCGGAGAGCCGTGCCGCCGACTTGCCGAGTTGCCGAGGCCCGCGGCCGCCGTGGGATGAGGAGGAGGGAGAGGCGCGGGAGGTGGCGGGGGAGGGAGGGCGCGGGGGCGCCAAGCCTGTGGCCGGGAGGGCCGAGGCGCTGCAGCTGCGTGGGTCCCGGGCCACGTGTGCCAGGGCGCCGCCAGCCCAGCCCGCAGCCCGCAGCCCGCAGCCCGCAGCGGCGTGTAAGGCGGGACAGACAGGGCGTCGTCCAGGCCCGGGTGCGGAGAGCCCGCGTTGGGCGGGCCAAAAGGTGGGCGTGTCAGGAGTGGGATCGAACCCACGCCTCCAGGGGAGACTGCGACCTGAACGCAGCGCCTTAGACCGCTCGGCCATCCTGACGGCGGGCCTGGGCGCGCCGCCGCTCGCCTGGCTGGGACCCGGCGCCGACCCCGGAGCTGGCTGGCGGCCGTGTGGGTGCGCGACGGACGGACGGACGGACGGACGGACGGGACTCGCGTCCCGGTCGACGAGGCCAACGGCCCGCCGACTGACTCTGCTGGCGCCGCCGCCCTCGCCGCGGTCCTCGCCGCCGCCCCCTCCCCCTTCCCGGGGCGCGCACCCTGCTGCCGGCGTCCGGCCCCCCGCCGCCCCCCGCCGCCCGCCGCGGCCCATCCCCGGCGCGGGGCCTCCGGCTCGCTCGCGCAGCCCTGCTTGCCGTGTCGGGCGTCTTCTCCCGCCGCCATCCCCGCGCGGCTGGGCGGGGGCGGGGGCGGCGGCGGGTCCGGGGGCGCGACGCTCCGAGTCGGGCCGGGGGACTGCTGTGCGCGCTGACGCGGCGGCCGGGGGGTCGGGCCGGGTGGGCCGTGGCCCGGGGCACGTGGCGGGCGCCTGGCAGGACGGGCGCGCGGGACGTCGAGGGCCCGGGTGGGCGTGGGCAGGCAGGCAGGCCGGCGGGCGGGCGGGCGGGCGGAGAGGGGTCGGGCGCCCGGGCGGCCGCCGCCGCCGTCCTCGTTAGTATAGTGGTGAGTATCCCCGCCTGTCACGCGGGAGACCGGGGTTCGATTCCCCGACGGGGAGGCGAGACACGCCCTCTTTTGGTCGCGGGCGCCGCCGCCGCGCTGCCCAAACGTACGCCGGCCCCCAGGGCCCTCCTTCTCCTCCTTCTCCTCCTTGTCCTCCTTCTCCTCCCTCGTGCCTCCGCCCGGCCCCGTGCGGCCAGAGGCGCGGGGCGACCGCGGGGGCCCGTCCTGCCCGCCGTCGACCCGACCCCCCGCACCCCCTGCCCTTCCTCGTCGGCCCTGGCGCCCTGGCGCCCTGGCGCGTGCGGGCTCGGCCCAGCCCAGCCGGGACCTCCTGACGGGAGGCTGGCCGCCACGGGCTCCTCGCTCACGCGACGGACAGCTGCCCGGCTGCCGGGCTGCCCGTGGAGGTGGCCGTGGGGGCCGGGCCGACTGTGCGGGCGGGGCGGGGCGGGGCGGGGCGGGGCGCGGGTGGCGGGAGGGAAGGGAAGGGAAGGGAAGCGCGCGCCGGGGGCAGGGGGCAAGGGGCGGGGCTCCCCGGCGGGCAGCCGAGGGCCCGGGAGCCGCAGGGCGGCGAGAGCGCCCCCCAGAGGCGGGCGGCGGAGGCGGCGGGCGGTCGTGCCTGCGGAGCAGCCAGGGCTGCGTGGGGGTGGCGCGGGTGGGGCGCCGGGCGGCCGCTGGTGGCGCCCGCGACGGCGCAGAGCTGCGGCCGGCCGGCACGTCGGGGCAGGGCTGCGGCAGGCGGCGGAGGCGGTGGCGAGAGGGCGAGGAGGCGCTGGTGCGGAGCCTGGGCCGGCGTCCGGGGGCGGCCCGGGCTGTGCAGCGTTGGTGGTATAGTGGTGAGCATAGCTGCCTTCCAAGCAGTTGACCCGGGTTCGATTCCCGGCCAACGCAGCTGGCCAACGTTTTGCGCGGCTCCAGGGCCCCGGTGCTCAGGCCCGATGGGAGCCGGGAGCCGGGCGCGACGCTGAGTGCGTGTGTGTGTGTGTGTGTGAGAGAGAGAGAGAGAGAGAGAGAGAGAGAGGAGGAGGAGGAGGCGCGCAGCGTTTTGACGGCGCGGCGGGCGGGCGGTCCGGCCAGGTGGCTCGGCGGGGCCGGCGGGCGGCTGCGCGTGGCCCGGCGGGGGCCCTGGAGGCCAAGCAGAGGCGAGTGGGCGGTAGGGAGGGAGGCGCCGGGTCCAGGGCGCACGGGCCAGGCGCGCAGCCTGACGCTCCCTGGTGGTCTAGTGGTTAGGATTCGGCGCTCTCACCGCCGCGGCCCGGGTTCGATTCCCGGTCAGGGAAGCCTTTCTTCTTCCTCTCGCAAGACCGCCGCCGCACACCCCTTTTAGCCCAAGCTCGCTCGTGCGTCTCCCTGGCCCCGAGCTGACCGAGGCTGCGCGTGCGCACGAGGCCACCCGCCTCGTCGAGCCCAAGGCTGGCTTGCCTGGCGGGCTCCGTCGGGCCGGCCCAAGCCTTTTGGCCTCGCTGGCTGGCTGGCCGGCAGGTGGGCCGACTGGAGGTCTCGGCGTCTCGCGGCCGCCTCCCCCGGACGCTCGCCTGGCTCCCCGTCTCGCTCCGCCCCAGGCCCGACGGTCCGGGACGCCGTCCGACCCCAGCCGAGGCCACCGACAGGCCGGGCGCCTCGGGCCTCCGTGGGTGCTTGGACTCTCCCGCAGCACCCCTGCCGCCGGGAGAAAGGTCGTGGCGGCTCGCAGCGCCCCCACCCCCGGCCCCCCGCTGGCTCCTTGGTGAGGTGCTACTTGGCGGCGGCCGCGCTGGGGGCATGTGGGGGCGGCGGGCCGAGGCAGAGGGGGCCGGGTGTGGGGAGGGTGAGCCACCTGTCTCTCTCTGGAGTCGGGGGTCACTTGCTGGAGCCCCCGGTGCCTTCTCTCGGCCGTCGGCCCGGCAACCGCCAGCGATGGCGGCGCACGTGGGTGGTGGTCTTGGGCTTGGGCGGGGATGGGAGCAGAGCGCCGGCCCCCGCCGCCCCCGCCCGGGCAGGCGGTGGTTGGAAAGCGGTTGTGGGCGTGTCCCGGTGGCCGGACCACCAGGCAGTGGAGGCCAGAGAGCAGGGAGATAGATGCAGGAGGCCAGTGGGGCTAACCCGCGGGCCGGGCAGGTGGGAGGGGGCGGAGGCACCCGGGGGACAGACGGGGTGCCCTTGGAGGCCCCGGGTCAGTCCAACTGCACGACCGCTACCCCGAATCCTGGGGCAGAGGGGCAGGCGTGTTCCCCGACACAGCTTCCTCCACCCCACGCCCCCGGCCCGGCCCCGGCCCCAGCCCCACGAGGCCGGCGCCCCAGCTGGATGCCGCTCGGAAGGCGTTCCCCTTGGCGCCTTAGCGCCCACCTAGGCAGGAGAGCCTGCAGCCCTGTCTCCGACCGGGTGCGGGTCTCCTGGCGCCGCTGCTCCTGCAGGTGAACCGCAGCGCCCGGCCTCCTTCCTGCCAACGCTTGCACGCCGGCCCTCCAAGGCTTTGCTGTGTGTCCAGAGACCGTCTGTCTCCGTCGGAGGCGCAGAGGCCGGCCCGCGCTCTGCGTGAGCCTTCCGCGGCTCGCTGGCTGGATTGGGCCACGGTCGGGCGGCGGTGGAGAGGAGCGCCCGTCGTGGGCCTCCGGGTGCTTCCCGTCAGCACGGGCAGTTCCCTCAGCGCCCTCGCCTCTCCCTCTGGCTGTATGGGTGGGGGTGGGGGTGCGGGGAGTCCGCGACGGTGGGGGATAGCGCGGGACGAGGGTGTTCTCCCCCGCGCGTCGCCTCCCACGGGGGTCAGGGCACAGGCGCAAAGCGTCCCGGAAAGAGGGGAGGGCCAGGAGCGGACCGAGCCGGGCAGTGGGAGAAGGAGTACCGGGTGTGTGCGTGGAGTGAGGGCCCGGGACGTGTGGCGCCGGCGGGCACTGGCCGAGAGTGGGGCTGGCCACTGAGGCAGGGTGTCTGCGGGGGCTCGGGTGCGGCAGGGCACCCTGCCCGGCGCCTCTCCTGCACCTGTGCACCTGTGCGGGCGGGCGAGCTGTGAGGTAGGGGACGGGACACGCTGGGCGTGTGCCTGAGGAGCCTGTGGGAGACCGGGACTGCCGGCCTTGAGTGTAGGACGTGGGTGTGGGGTCCAAGGGGTCGGTGGTAGATGGAGGGTTTGAGCCTGGAGGCTGGAAGGAGCGGCACGTGGCACGTGGGGGTGGGTGGCGGTGGGGAGTGGGTCCCGGTGCCAGAGGGCTGGGAGACCCCGTGGTGGCGGTGGACGGCGGCGGGAGAGGTGCCGGGAGGCCGCTGGGCTGCGCTGGGCTGCGCTGGGCTGCGCTGGGCTGCGCTGCAGGGTGGCCGGGCAGACGAGAGCGGGTGAGCGAGCGAGCGAGCGAGCGAGCGAGCGAGGTGCAGGGGGCGGGGGTGGCAAGCAGGCAGCTGCGCGGCGGCCGGGCGAGGCAAAGAGAGAGAGAGAGGGAGGGAGGGAGGGACCGGGTGTCGGAGCTGTTCCCACGGGGTGAGGAATTCCACCGCCCCGGAGATGACCATTCCCCGTCATCGTCATGGGGACCACCAGCCACGTCTCAGGTGTCAGGTGTCGTCCTGGGCTTGAGATTCAGGGAGGCCAAAGGGACAGACGCAACGCACGATCATCGACAAATGAGGACTGGGAAAGGAGGGCACGGGGAGGCGGGTGACAGGGGTGGGGTCGTTCGGGCAAGAGGGGCTGGTGGGGGTGGAGGGGCCAGCGGCGCTGGTACTCGTGTTGCTGCTGCTGCCGCCGCTGCCTCCGCCGCCGCCGGTGATGGTGGTGGCGAACTTTGGCGCTGTTGGTGACGGCGTCCCCCGGGGCCCCGGTGTAACGGTGGACTCGGTGAGCGATGGGGGTCGGGGGTCCGGGAAGGCCTTCGGTGCCGCCGCCGGCGATGCCCTTGCCCGTGCGCTGGCCTCGGTCCTGCTGCTGCTGCTATCGCGGTGGTGGTGTGCTGGTGGTCCTGGGGCTTGGTGGCGACTCGGTGCTGGTGGGGTGGTGGTGAGGGAGGGTGGAGGACTTCAGGGCCGTGGGCCATGCTACCCGTGCCGGTGTGCTGATGGTGGCCTCGGTGGTGGCGGTGACCGCGGAGGACTTCAGTCTGTTGGCGATCATGCCTACGCTGGCCTGCTGGCGGTGGGCACGTCCCGCTGCTGCTGCTGCTGCTGCTGCTGCTGCTGCTGGTACAACTGCTTCTGGCATGGTGGTGGTAGTCCTGGTGCTGGTGCTGGTGCTGGTGCTGGTGTGGGGATGGTGGTCCTGGGGGTTGGTGGTGGACCAAGTGCTGCGGGGGTCGTGGAGGCCGGGCGAGGGGGGGAGGTGACCTCCGTGCCCTTGGCCGTGATGCCCATGCTGGTGCGCCGCCGTTCGTGGACCCGACGTGCTGGTGACAGCCGTGGCGGTGGCGCTGTCCCTCGAGGCTGGGTGTGCTGGCGCCGGTGCTGGCTAGGCTGCATGGACCTGGTGCTCGCGGTGACTTTAGCAGTGGGGAGTGGCCCGTGTTTGAAGGAGACCGCGGCCAGGTGGCCATAGAGAGCATCCCGGGGCTGCCAACGGGAGGATGTCGGGCCGTGAAACGGGGCTCCCTGGCGCGCTCCAAGGAGTGGCTGAGGGCCCCTCCAGAGGAGGGGTGGCAAGATGGTTGGTGGTCGGTCGACGTGCAAAGAGAGGAGGGTTTGGGGAGTGTGGGTAGAATGAGCCATTGAGGGAGGGAATGTGAAAAGCATGCAGGTGGGCTGTGCCCGGGCGGGCGCGGGCGGTGCTTGGAAGCATTGCTTGAAGTGACGTGGGTGAGCGAAGCGCCGTCCGGGTCAGGGTCATGGAGAGAAAAAGGGCAAGGACAACGTGGGGCCGGGCAAGGGACCTGGGCCACGTCGGGCGGCAGGGGGCGGGCAGCCGGGTGGAGCGTGGCGGCCAGGGCTGGCGGCCACGGGCGAGAGACCAGAACAGACAAGTCGGCAGGGGGAAGCGGGGCGGGGCAGGAGGGCAGGGCCCCCGGCGTGAGCACAGCTGGTTCAGGCTCAGGCCCTGTGGCTTGAGCGCGTGCGCGAGGAAGCCGGGCGCGCGCGGCCAAAAGGGGGCGGCGCGCTGCATGGGCCGGGAATCGAACCCGGGCCTCCCGCGTGGCAGGCGAGAATTCTACCACTGAACCACCCATGCACCGGTGGCGGCGGCCACCAGACGGCTTCCCCAGCGGCGCTCGTCGTCGTCCCGGCACGGCCAGTGGTGAGCACCCGCTGCGCGGGGGCGGGCGGCGGGCCCGCGGTCTGCAAGACAGGCTCCGCGCCCGTGCAGATGCGCCGAGGGCTCGGGCTCGGGCTCGGGCTCGGGCTCGGGCCGGCGCGCGGCGCCCACGGTCCCAGCGAGGCCCCGAGGCGGACTCGGCTCACCCTGCGCCCTCTCCCTGGGGCGGGGCCGCCGCCAGACACTGTCCTGCCGGGAGGAGCAGCCTGGCCAAGCCTGACCCGCGCCCGATTCCCAGGCAGCGCGGGGCGTCTGTGGCCGGCGCAGCTCAGCGCGGACCTTCCCTTCCCTCCCGGCGCCCCCCCGAAGGCCCATGGGCGGATGGCTCTCCGGCCCGTGCAGTGCGCGCCGGCGGGGGCCGGCTGGGGCCCGGAGCTCGGATTGTGTGCGCTCCCGGGGTGCCGCGGGGTGGGGGGGGGGGTGTGGGTGCGCGTGTGTGCGTGTCGGCGTCGGTGTCGTCGTCGGAGATGGGGGCCGCCGAGTAGCGCCCAAGCCAAGAGGCCAAAGAAAGGCGTGTGAGCTCTGCCCGCAGCTCTCCGTCGGGGCCGGCTGGGCTGCGGTGGGGGTGAGGCCGGCAGGTGCGCTTGGGCGGAGCGGCCGCCGGCTGGCTGGCTGGCGGGCGGCGCGGTGAGGGAGCGCGCTGGCGTCCTGGAGCCCCGGCCCCGCAGCGGCTTCCGGCGCGGAGGGGGCCCGGGGAGGCAGGGCTGCCTTGCGCTCAGGGCTCCCCGGAGCCACCACGGCGGGGTGGACCCCACCCCGCCCCCCCGGGCCAGGCCCAGCGAACGGGGCGGGGGTCCCGTCTCTGGCTGGCGCGCGGAGGGCTCGGCTGCCCGCCTGGCGGGCGTGTGGCCGTGGTGAGGCCTCCGGGTGGCCACGCCTCGTGGGCGCCCCGGGGACGGAGGGGGTGGAGACCACGGAATGAATGGGGGCCGGCGGAAAGGACAGGCCGTGGGGACCCCGCGCTCCCGGCGGGCGGGCGGGGGGAGGTGTAGGGCGGGGCTGGGAGAGCGAGGAGGCGAGCGAGGCGCGCCCCTCAGTGGGAGCGTGGCCCGGCCCGCGCGGGGCTGCCGGCATTTCGGCCCGCGGCTGGCCTGCAGGGGGCGGCGGCGGGAAGGAAGAGGGCAAACGGAGCCCCCGGAGAGCCGTGCCGCCGACTTGCCGAGTTGCCGAGGCCCGCGGCCGCCGTGGGATGAGGAGGAGGGAGAGGCGCGGGAGGTGGCGGGGGAGGGAGGGCGCGGGGGCGCCAAGCCTGTGGCCGGGAGGGCCGAGGCGCTGCAGCTGCGTGGGTCCCGGGCCACGTGTGCCAGGGCGCCGCCAGCCCGCAGCCCGCAGCCCGCAGCCCGCAGCGGCGTGTAAGGCGGGACAGACAGGGCGTCGTCCAGGCCCGGGTGCGGAGAGCCCGCGTTGGGCGGGCCAAAAGGTGGGCGTGTCAGGAGTGGGATTCGAACCCACGCCTCCAGGGGAGACTGCGACCTGAACGCAGCGCCTTAGACCGCTCGGCCATCCTGACGGCGGGCCTGGGCGCGCCGCCGCTCGCCTGGCTGGGACCCGGCGCCGACCCCGGAGCTGGCTGGCGGCCGTGTGGGTGCGCGACGGACGGACGGACGGACGGACGGACGGGACTCGCGTCCCGGTCCCGGACCCGGGACTCGTCGCCCACCCGCGGTCCCCCGGCGCCGACCCCGGAGCTGGCTGGCGGCCGTGTGGGTGCGCGACGGACGGACGGACGGACGGACGGACGGGACTCGCGTCCCCGTCCCGGACCCGGGACTCGTCGCCCACCCGCGGTCCTCGCCGCCGCCCCCTCCCCCTTCCCGGGGCGCGCACCCTGCTGCCGGCGTCCGGCCCCCCGCCGCCCCCGCCGCCCGCCGCGGCCCATCCCCGGCGCGGGGCCTCCGGCTCGCTCGCGCAGCCCTGCTTGCCGTGTCGGGCGTCTTCTCCCGCCGCCATCCCCGCGCGGCTGGGCGGGGGCGGGGGCGGCGGCGGGTCCGGGGGCGCGACGCTCCGAGTCGGGCCGGGGGACTGCTGTGCGCGCTGACGCGGCGGCCGGGGGGTCGGGCCGGGTGGGCCGTGGCCCGGGGCACGTGGCGGGCGCCTGGCAGGACGGGCGCGCGGGACGTCGAGGGCCCGGGTGGGCGTGGGCAGGCAGGCAGGCCGGCGGGCGGGCGGGCGGGCGGAGAGGGGTCGGGCGCCCGGGCGGCCGCCGCCGCCGTCCTCGTTAGTATAGTGGTGAGTATCCCCGCCTGTCACGCGGGAGACCGGGGTTCGATTCCCCGACGGGGAGGCGAGACACGCCCTCTTTTGGTCGCGGGCGCCGCCGCCGCGCTGCCCAAACGTACGCCGGCCCCCAGGGCCCTCCTTCTCCTCCTTCTCCTCCTTGTCCTCCTTCTCCTCCCTCGTGCCTCCGCCCGGCCCCGTGCGGCCAGAGGCGCGGGGCGACCGCGGGGGCCCGTCCTGCCCGCCGTCGACCCGACCCCCCGCACCCCCTGCCCTTCCTCGTCGGCCCTGGCGCCCTGGCGCCCTGGCGCGTGCGGGCTCGGCCCAGCCCAGCCGGGACCTCCTGACGGGAGGCTGGCCGCCACGGGCTCCTCGCTCACGCGACGGACAGCTGCCCGGCTGCCGGGCTGCCCGTGGAGGTGGCCGTGGGGGCCGGGCCGACTGTGCGGGCGGGGCGGGGCGGGGCGGGGCGGGGCGCGGGTGGCGGGAGGGAAGGGAAGGGAAGGGAAGCGCGCGCCGGGGGCAGGGGGCAAGGGGCGGGGCTCCCCGGCGGGCAGCCGAGGGCCCGGGAGCCGCAGGGCGGCGAGAGCGCCCCCCAGAGGCGGGCGGCGGAGGCGGCGGGCGGTCGTGCCTGCGGAGCAGCCAGGGCTGCGTGGGGGTGGCGCGGGTGGGGCGCCGGGCGGCCGCTGGTGGCGCCCGCGACGGCGCAGAGCTGCGGCCGGCCGGCACGTCGGGGCAGGGCTGCGGCAGGCGGCGGAGGCGGTGGCGAGAGGGCGAGGAGGCGCTGGTGCGGAGCCTGGGCCGGCGTCCGGGGGCGGCCCGGGCTGTGCAGCGTTGGTGGTATAGTGGTGAGCATAGCTGCCTTCCAAGCAGTTGACCCGGGTTCGATTCCCGGCCAACGCAGCTGGCCAACGTTTTGCGCGGCTCCAGGGCCCCGGTGCTCAGGCCCGATGGGAGCCGGGAGCCGGGCGCGACGCTGAGTGCGTGTGTGTGTGTGTGTGAGAGAGAGAGAGAGAGAGAGAGAGAGAGAGGAGGAGGAGGAGGCGCGCAGCGTTTTGACGGCGCGGCGGGCGGGCGGTCCGGCCAGGTGGCTCGGCGGGGCCGGCGGGCGGCTGCGCGTGGCCCGGCGGGGGCCCTGGAGGCCAAGCAGAGGCGAGTGGGCGGTAGGGAGGGAGGCGCCGGGTCCAGGGCGCACGGGCCAGGCGCGCAGCCTGACGCTCCCTGGTGGTCTAGTGGTTAGGATTCGGCGCTCTCACCGCCGCGGCCCGGGTTCGATTCCCGGTCAGGGAAGCCTTTCTTCTTCCTCTCGCAAGACCGCCGCCGCACACCCCTTTTAGCCCAAGCTCGCTCGTGCGTCTCCCTGGCCCCGAGCTGACCGAGGCTGCGCGTGCGCACGAGGCCACCCGCCTCGTCGAGCCCAAGGCTGGCTTGCCTGGCGGGCTCCGTCGGGCCGGCCCAAGCCTTTTGGCCTCGCTGGCTGGCTGGCCGGCAGGTGGGCCGACTGGAGGTCTCGGCGTCTCGCGGCCGCCTCCCCCGGACGCTCGCCTGGCTCCCCGTCTCGCTCCGCCCCAGGCCCGACGGTCCGGGACGCCGTCCGACCCCAGCCGAGGCCACCGACAGGCCGGGCGCCTCGGGCCTCCGTGGGTGCTTGGACTCTCCCGCAGCACCCCTGCCGCCGGGAGAAAGGTCGTGGCGGCTCGCAGCGCCCCCACCCCCGGCCCCCCGCTGGCTCCTTGGTGAGGTGCTACTTGGCGGCGGCCGCGCTGGGGGCATGTGGGGGCGGCGGGCCGAGGCAGAGGGGGCCGGGTGTGGGGAGGGTGAGCCACCTGTCTCTCTCTGGAGTCGGGGGTCACTTGCTGGAGCCCCCGGTGCCTTCTCTCGGCCGTCGGCCCGGCAACCGCCAGCGATGGCGGCGCACGTGGGTGGTGGTCTTGGGCTTGGGCGGGGATGGGAGCAGAGCGCCGGCCCCCGCCGCCCCCGCCCGGGCAGGCGGTGGTTGGAAAGCGGTTGTGGGCGTGTCCCGGTGGCCGGACCACCAGGCAGTGGAGGCCAGAGAGCAGGGAGATAGATGCAGGAGGCCAGTGGGGCTAACCCGCGGGCCGGGCAGGTGGGAGGGGGCGGAGGCACCCGGGGGACAGACGGGGTGCCCTTGGAGGCCCCGGGTCAGTCCAACTGCACGACCGCTACCCCGAATCCTGGGGCAGAGGGGCAGGCGTGTTCCCCGACACAGCTTCCTCCACCCCACGCCCCCGGCCCGGCCCCGGCCCCAGCCCCACGAGGCCGGCGCCCCAGCTGGATGCCGCTCGGAGGCGTTCCCCTTGGCGCCTTAGCGCCCACCTAGGCAGGAGAGCCTGCAGCCCTGTCTCCGACCGGGTGCGGGTCTCCTGCGCCGCTGCTCCTGCAGGTGAACCGCAGCGCCCGGCCTCCTTCCTGCCACGCTTGCACGCCGGCCCTCCAAGGCTTTGCTGTGTGTCCAGAGACCGTCTGTCTCCGTCGGAGGCGCAGAGGCCGGCCCGCGCTCTGCGTGAGCCTTCCGCGGCTCGCTGGCTGGATTGGGCCACGGTCGGGCGGCGGTGGAGAGGAGCGCCCGTCGTGGGCCTCCGGGTGCTTCCCGTCAGCACGGGCAGTTCCCTCAGCGCCCTCGCCTCTCCCTCTGGCTGTATGGGTGGGGGTGGGGGTGCGGGGAGTCCGCGACGGTGGGGGATAGCGCGGGACGAGGGTGTTCTCCCCCGCGCGTCGCCTCCCACGGGGGTCAGGGCACAGGCGCAAAGCGTCCCGGAAAGAGGGGAGGGCCAGGAGCGGACCGAGCCGGGCAGTGGGAGAAGGAGTACCGGGTGTGTGCGTGGAGTGAGGGCCCGGGACGTGTGGCGCCGGCGGGCACTGGCCGAGAGTGGGGCTGGCCACTGAGGCAGGGTGTCTGCGGGGGCTCGGGTGCGGCAGGGCACCCTGCCCGGCGCCTCTCCTGCACCTGTGCACCTGTGCGGGCGGGCGAGCTGTGAGGTAGGGGACGGGACACGCTGGGCGTGTGCCTGAGGAGCCTGTGGAGACCGGGACTGCCGGCCTTGAGTGTAGGACGTGGGTGTGGGGTCCAGGGGGTCGGTGGTAGATGGAGGGTTTGAGCCTGGAGGCTGGAAGGAGCGGCACGTGGCACGTGGGGGTGGGTGGCGGTGGGGAGTGGGTCCCGGTGCCAGAGGGCTGGGAGACCCCGTGGTGGCGGTGGACGGCGGCGGGAGAGGTGCCGGGAGGCCGCTGGGCTGCGCTGGGCTGCGCTGGGCTGCGCTGGGCTGCGCTGCAGGGTGGCCGGGCAGACGAGAGCGGGTGGGCGAGCGAGCGAGCGAGCGAGCGAGCGAGGTGCAGGGGGGCGGGGGTGGCAAGCAGGCAGCTGCGCGGCGGCCGGGCGAGGCAAAGAGAGAGAGAGAGGGAGGGAGGGAGGGACCGGGTGTCGGAGCTGTTCCCACGGGGTGAGGAATTCCACCGCCCCGGAGATGACCATTCCCCGTCATCGTCATGGGGACCACCAGCCACGTCTCAGGTGTCAGGTGTCGTCCTGGGCTTGAGATTCAGGGAGGCCAAAGGACAGACGCAACGCACGATCATCGACAAATGAGGACTGGGAAAGGAGGGCACGGGGAGGCGGGTGACAGGGGTGGGGTCGTTCGGGCAAGAGGGGCTGGTGGGGTGGAGGGGCCAGCGGCGCTGGTACTCGTGTTGCTGCTGCTGCCGCCGCTGCCTCCGCCGCCGCCGGTGATGGTGGTGGCGAACTTTGGCGCTGTTGGTGACGGCGTCCCCCGGGGCCCCGGTGTAACGGTGGACTCGGTGAGCGATGGGGGTCGGGGGTCCGGGAAGGCCTTCGGTGCCGCCGCCGGCGATGCCCTTGCCCGTGCGCTGGCCTCGGTCCTGCTGCTGCTGCTATCGCGGTGGTGGTGTGCTGGTGGTCCTGGGGCTTGGTGGCGACTCGGTGCTGGTGGGGTGGTGGTGAGGGAGGGTGGAGGACTTCAGGGCCGTGGGCCATGCTACCCGTGCCGGTGTGCTGATGGTGGCCTCGGTGGTGGCGGTGACCGCGGAGGACTCAGTCTGTTGGCGATCATGCCTACGCTGGCCTGCTGGCGGTGGGCACGTCCCGCTGCTGCTGCTGCTGCTGCTGCTGCTGCTGGTACAACTGCTTCTGGCATGGTGGTGGTAGTCCTGGTGCTGGTGCTGGTGCTGGTGCTGTGTGGGGATGGTGGTCCTGGGGTTTGGTGGTGGACCAAGTGCTGCGGGGGTCGTGGAGGCCGGGCGAGGGGGGAGGTGACCTCCGTGCCCTTGGCCGTGATGCCCATGCTGGTGCGCCGCCGTTCGTGGACCGACGTGCTGGTGACAGCCGTGGCGGTGGCGCTGTCCCTCGAGGCTGGGTGTGCTGGCGCCGGTGCTGGCTAGGCTGCATGGACCTGGTGCTCGCGGTGACTTTAGCAGTGGGGAGTGGCCCGTGTTTGAAGGAGACCGCGGCCAGGTGGCCATAGAGAGCAATCCCGGGCTGCCAACGGGAGGATGTCGGGCCGTGAAACGGGGGCTCCCTGGCGCGCTCCAAGGAGTGGCTGAGGGCCCCTCCAGAGGAGGGGTGGCAAGATGGTTGGTGGTCGGTCGACGTGCAAAGAGAGGAGGGTTTGGGGAGTGTGGGTAGAATGAGCCATTGAGGGAGGGAATGTGAAAAGCATGCAGGTGGGCTGGTGCCCGGGCGGGCGCGGGCCGGTGTCTTGGAAGCATTGCTTGAAGTGACTGGGTGAGCGAAGCGCCGTCCGGGGTCAGGGTCATGGAGAGAAAAAGGGCAAGGACAAACGTGGGTCCGGGCAAGGGACCTGGGCCACGTCGGGCGGCAGGGGGCGGGCAGCCGGGTGGAGCGTGGCGGCCAGGGCTGGCGGCCACGGGCGAGAGAACCAGAACAGACAAGTCGGCAGGGGGAAGCGGGGCGGGGCATGGAGGGCAGGGCCCCCGTCGTGAGCACAGCTGGTTCAGGCTCAGGCCCTGTGGCTTGAGCGCGTGCGCGAGGAAGCCGGGCGCGCGCGGCCAAAAGGGGGCGGCGCGCTGCATGGGCCGGAATCGAACCCGGGCCTCCCGCGTGGCAGGCGAGAATTCTACCACTGAACCACCCATGCAACCGGTGGCGGCGGCCACCAGACGCTTCCCCAGCGGCGCTCGTCGTCGTCCCGGCACGGCCAGTGGTGAGCACCCGCTGCGCGGGGGCGGGCGGCGGGCCCGCGGTCTGCAAGACAGGCTCCGCGCCCGTGCAGATGCGCCGAGGGCTCGGGCTCGGGCTCGGGCTCGGGCTCGGGCCGGCGCGCGGCGCCCACGGTCCCAGCGAGGCCCCGAGGCGGACTCGGCTCACCCTGCGCCCTCTCCCTGGGGCGGGGCCGCCGCCAGACACTGTCCTGCCGGGAGGAGCAGCCTGGCCAAGCCTGACCCGCGCCCGATTCCCAGGCAGCGCGGGGCGTCTGTGGCCGGCGCAGCTCAGCGCGGACCTTCCCTTCCCTCCCGGCGCCCCCCCGAAGGCCCATGGGCGGATGGCTCTCCGGCCCGTGCAGTGCGCGCCGGCGGGGGCCGGCTGGGGCCCGGAGCTCGGATTGTGTGCGCTCCCGGGGTGCCGCGGGGTGGGGGGGGGGTGGGTGCGCGTGTGTGCGTGTCGGCGTCGGTGTCGTCGTCGGAGATGGGGGCCGCCGAGTAGCGCCCAAGCCAAGAGGCCAAAGAAAGGCGTGTGAGCTCTGCCCGCAGCTCTCCGTCGGGGCCGGCTGGGCTGCGGTGGGGGTGAGGCCGGCAGGTGCGCTTGGGCGGAGCGGCCGCCGGCTGGCTGGCTGGCGGGCGGCGCGGTGAGGGAGCGCGCTGGCGTCCTGGAGCCCCGGCCCCGCAGCGGCTTCCGGCGCGGAGGGGGCCCGGGGCAGGGCTGCCTTGCGCTCAGGGCTCCCCGGAGCCACCACGGCGGGGTGGACCCCACCCCGCCCCCCCCCCCCCCCTCCCGTCCTCTCGCGCGCGCGGAGGGCTCGGCTGCCCGCCTGGCGGGCGTGTGGCCGTGGTGAGGCCTCCGGGTGGCCACGCCTCGTGGGCGCCCCGGGGACGGAGGGGGTGGAGACCACGGAATGAATGGGGGCCGGCGGAAAGGACAGGCCGTGGGGACCCCGCGCTCCCGGCGGGCGGGCGGGGGAGGTGTAGGGCGGGGCTGGGAGAGCGAGGAGGCGAGCGAGGCGCGCCCCTCAGTGGGAGCGTGGCCCGGCCCGCGCGGGGCTGCCGGCATTGCGGCCCGCGGCTGGCCTGCAGGGGGCGGCGGCGGGAAGGAAGAGGGCAAACGGAGCCCCCGGAGAGCCGTGCCGCCGACTTGCCGAGTTGCCGAGGCCCGCGGCCGCCGTGGGATGAGGAGGAGGGAGAGGCGCGGGAGGTGGCGGGGGAGGGAGGGCGCGGGGGCGCCAAGCCTGTGGCCGGGAGGGCCGAGGCGCTGCAGCTGCGTGGGTCCCGGGCCACGTGTGCCAGGGCGCCGCCAGCCCGCAGCCCGCAGCCCGCAGCCCCGCAGCGGCGTGTAAGGCGGGACAGACAGGGCGTCGTCCAGGCCCGGGTGCGGAGAGCCCGCGTTGGGCGGGCCAAAAGGTGGGCGTGTCAGGAGTGGGATTCGAACCCACGCCTCCAGGGGAGACTGCGACCTGAACGCAGCGCCTTAGACCGCTCGGCCATCCTGACGGCGGGCCTGGGCGCGCCGCCGCTCGCCTGGCTGGGACCCGGCGCCGACCCCGGAGCTGGCTGGCGGCCGTGTGGGTGCGCGACGGACGGACGGACGGACGGACGGACGGGACTCGCGTCCCGGTCGACGAGGCCAACGGCCCGCCGACTGACTCTGCTGGCGCCGCCGCCCTCGCCGCGGTCCTCGCCGCCGCCCCCTCCCCCTTCCCGGGGCGCCACCCTGCTGCCGGCGTCCGGCCCCCCCCCCCCCCCGCCCCCCCCCCCCTCCCCCCCCTCCTCCGCTCGCTCGCGCAGCCCTGCTTGCCGTGTCGGGCGTCTTCTCCCCCGCCATCCCCGCGCGGCTGGGCGGGGGCGGGGGCGGCGGCGGTCCGGGGGCGCGACGCTCCGAGTCGGGCCGGGGGACTGCTGTGCGCGCTGACGCGGCGGCCGGGGGGGGGGCCGGGTGGGCCGTGGCCCGGGGCACGTGGCGGGCGCCTGGCAGGACGGGCGCGCGGGACGTCGAGGGCCCTGGGCGTGGGCAGGCAGGCAGGCCGGCGGGCGGCGGGCGGGCGGAGAGGGGTCGGGCCCGGGCGGCCGCCGCCGCCGTCCTCGTTAGTATAGTGGTGAGTATCCCCGCCTGTCACGCGGGAGACCGGGGTTCGATTCCCCGACGGGGAGGCGAGACACGCCCTCTTTTGGTCGCGGGCGCCGCCGCCGCGCTGCCCAAACGTACGCCGGCCCCCAGGGCCCTCCTTCTCCTCCTTCTCCTCCTTGTCCTCCTTCTCCTCCCTCGTGCCTCCGCCCGGCCCCGTGCGGCCAGAGGCGCGGGGCGACCGCGGGGGCCCGTCCTGCCCGCCGTCGACCCGACCCCCCGCACCCCCTGCCCTTCCTCGTCGGCCCTGGCGCCCTGGCGCCCTGGCGCGTGCGGGCTCGGCCCAGCCCAGCCGGGACCTCCTGACGGGAGGCTGGCCGCCACGGGCTCCTCGCTCACGCGACGGACAGCTGCCGGCCCGGCTGCCGTGATGCCG
>NW_023331859.1:0-32515 GCF_011100685.1 Canis lupus familiaris | reverse complement strand
TCTTCTATAAGCTTTAGGCTTTTGTTTTCTATTCTTTTCCAGGTCCTTAAGGTGTAGGGTTAGGCTGTGTATTGGAGACTTCTTGTTTCTTGAGGTAGGCCTGTATTGATATGTACTTCCCTCTTAGGACTGCCTTTGCTGCATCCAAGAGGCTTGGAGAAACATATTTTCATTTTTGTTTGTTTTAAATTTCCTCTTTAATTTCCTGGTTGCTCCATTCTCTAGTAGGATGATCATAAACTCAACGTACTTTTTGGTCTGTCCAAATTTTTTCTTACTGTCGACTTCGAGTTCATAGTGTCGTGGTCCGACAATGTACATGGTGTGATATCAACCTTCTTGTCCTGTTGTACCTGTTTAGGGCTGATTTGTGGCCCTGATATGATCTGTTCTGAGAATGTCCCATGCGCACTTGAAAGGAATGTGTACTCTGCTTTAGGTTGAAATGTTCAGACTATATCTGTTGAGTCCCTGTGGTCCAGTGTGTCAAGGCTATTGTTCCCTTGTTGATTTTCTGTATAGATGATCGGTCCATTGCCATAAGTGGGTGTGAAAATCGCTGTCATTGTATTATTGTCAGTGAGTTCCTGTAAGTTTGTTGTTAATTGGTTTCTATATTTAGGTACCCCCATGTTGGCAGCATAAATATTAGTTGTTTCATCTTGATAGTCTTTTTAATTATGAAATAATGCCCTTTTCATCTCTTCTTACAGTATTTGTTCTTTCTTTTTTGAAATGTAAATATTTTATTATTTATTCATGAGAGACACAGAGAGCAGCAGAGGCAGAAACATAGGCAGAAGGAGAGGCAGGCTCCACACAGGGAGGCCGATGTGGGACTCGGTCCTGGGATCCCAGGATCACACCCTGCGCCGAAGGCATGCTCAACCACTGACCCACCAGGTGTCCCCCAGGGTTTGGTTTCAAATCTAGTTAGTCGATATAAGTATGGGTCCTCCAGCTTTCGTATGGTATCCATTGCCGTGATAGATGGTTTTCCATCCCCTGACTTTCAATCTCCCGGTGTCTATAGGTCTAACGTGAGCATCTTGTTGGCAGCATACAGATGGATCTTGTTTTTTTTTTTTTTTTTTATTTATATTTATGATAGAGAGAGAGAGAGAGGCAAGAGACATAGGCAGAGGGAGAAGCAGGCTCCATGCACGGGAGCCCACGTGGGATTCGATCCCGGTCTCTAGGATCGCGCCCTGGGCCAAAGGCAGGCGCAAACCTGCGCCACCCAGGGATCCCTTGGATCTTGTTTTTTTAATAACGATTTTATTTTGAGAGTGAGAGAGAGAGCAGAAAATTAGGCAGAGAGAAAAGCATGCTCCCCACCAGGAGCCCAATATGGGACTGGATCCCAGACTCCAGGATCACAGCCTGAGTCAAAGCAGAGGCTCAAACCCTGAGCCACCCAGGCATCCCGGATCCTGTTTTTTAAGCTACTCTGATACCCTATATCTTTTGATTGGAGCAATTTTCTATCAGCATTCAGAGTGATTATTGAAAATATGAACTTATTGCCTTTGTGTTACCGGTAGAGTTGGTGTTTGTCTGGTGACGTTCTCTGGTCCTTTCTAGTCTTTGTTGCTTTTGGTCTCTTTTTTTCCCCCACTAGAAGAATCCCTCTTAAAATTCCTTACTGGACTGGTTTAGTGGTCATGAACTCCTTTATACTTTGTCTGTCTGGGAAATCTTTATCTCTCCTTCTTCCTGAATGACACCCTTGCTGAAGAAAGAATTCATATGAATTGGACACCTGTAAAAAGAAATTTAAAAACATAAAATAAATTTTTGCTATTTTCATTGAGGAAAATGGCATTTAGGAGGAAAACCAGAAGCTGAAAGGGAGGAGGACAGATTTCACCCTCCGTAGCCTTCACAGGGACCTGGTGTCCTTTCCAAGGAGGGCCCCCCCTCCGTAGGATGCTTCCTTCCCTCTGCCTCTTGTTGGAACCCACAGGCACATCTCCGTACCTCTGACACCTCTGCAGTCGTGGTTTATACCATCTTCCTGTATCCTTTTGGGGACCACAGCATCGTGTATGGAATCATCCGGCTACTTTTTGACAACATTGGGGGGATTCTGACTTTTGTTGGTTTTGGGGTGTGTGTGTCTATCACATGCAGCTATCACGTGCAGCTATCGGATCCTCTGGCTGGGTCACCCAAATGCCGAAATGGTTGGCACAACATCATTTCTGGTGCTGGATCTGGGCAGCTAGCTGGGGTCTCCTGGCTGACCCTGTGCTCGCTGGTGCAATGACTTTCAGCTGGAGGGTCAGCTGAGCTGGAAATTCCGGCTCAACCACATTCTCATGACCTGCAGTGGGTCCCGCCAGGCGGGGTGCTTCTATTCTCCCATGCCTCGCCAGCAGGGAGCCAGACCTTCGGGCCGCTCTGGGGGAGCTCCTGAGGAGCCGGTTGCCCATGGCGGGAGCCCTGGGGCTGCCTGTGTGTGGGAGTCGGGGTGGGGATGGGGCTGGGGTTCTTCAGTCTGCTGTTGCCTGGCCTTCAGGCCGAGACCCATGCTCACCCAGCCCCTACTCACTAGGGTGAGGAGGATGCCCTCCATATGCTGGTGTGAGTTATCCAGCACCACAAGGTGTGCAGGCTGAGTCCACCTGGTGCGGGTGGCCCAGGTGCATGAGCTGCAAGTGTGGGACCCAGGAAATTTAACAAAAATCTCCTACCCCTGGGCACACAGAGCAGGACTGATTCCATTTTGTGCTACACCCGCCACTTCCCCTATGACCCTGACATGACCTGATTGTTGCTTAAGGCGCTGCCCCACCCTAGTCAGGCTGCTCAACACACCCTAATCAGAAATCAGCTCATAACAATGTAACCCCTTTGTGCCCGCCAAATCTGTGCGCCGATTCTGACCAAAGTAATAGGCCAGCTCAAGTGGATACTATAGGGTAAGGTGTAATTCAATCGGCCACCTGCGTGTGAACTGACATGACTGTGCAACTTTCTGCATCCCATGGGCCACTGGCCCCTATAAAGCTGCTACGCCTTTTAGTCTCGGGGTCCAAGTCCCTGCTCTGCTGTGTCGGGTGCACTTGGACACAAGCTCCAGCTTGCAAAGAAATCCTTGGGAGTTTGCAATGGTGTTGGCTCCTCAGTGGTTTCTCAGATTCACAATGTTGGGCACAACACAAGGGCCTACTGTGTCCTGACATCCCTTCTAAGGCCATGCTGACCGCCCTGCAGGCCCTCTCTGCCCCAGGCACACAGTCAAGTGAATGCAGTGAGGGGAGGAAGTGCCCCACACCCAGCCAGCCACAGCCTCCTGTACAGAGGGAGCACAGACCTCCGGGTCGCTTTGCACAGACCCTGGTGACCTGAGGCTTCCTGGCTGTCACTCTGTCCCAGGCCCTCCTGGCCCGCGGGGCACAGCCTGAGTCCCAGTAAAGTCTGTTGCGTCTTGACCCCGGCATCTGGTCCAGTGGAAGGCACGTTGGGATGTCAGCTGGGTGTTGCTGGCGGCGCCCCTGCAGGGGCTGGTGGGGCCTAGGTGGTACCCCTCCTCCTCTCTGGGTCTCTCCATGCCCCATGAACAGTGTTCTGGGAGACACAGAAACGGGCTGGCTGTGCATTTTCGCACCACAACACTTTATTGACTTTCTACAGCAAACGGGCTCAGAGCTGAGGGTGCACGCCTTCCCCTGGGGAGGGAGACCTTTCTGTCCTTTAGGGGAGGGCAAGAATGACATGGGTTGGGGGGCGGGTGCTGGAGTCCCCCACCTGGGAGCATGTGTGGACTCTGGGTGGGGGCGTGTGTCCTGAGGTTTCAGTCTGAGAGATGGTTCTGAGGACAGCAGAGCTGACATGGACCTGCAACTCATGGGCTTCTGCGCTGGGTCCCAACAGGGCAGCTGGAACCCGGCCTCAGGCTCCCTGGCCCCAGCACCTGGAGGAGTCTGCCTCCTGGTGTGGGTGTGGGTGGGGCCCACCATCCTACCCCAGGGTCCAGGAGTCAACATTCAGCTGTGAGAGGGCTCGCTCAGCCCAGGGCCAGAATCCAGGGCTGGCCAGGGCCATGTGGGCTGGATCCCATTAGTCTTTGTGTTGGGCCTGGGGGAGGCTCAAATCACCCCAACCCTCACAGAGCCCAGGCCAGGCCAGCCCAGATCCCCATGGGTTAGGGGCTGGTGTCCTGTGGGGTGTGTACGCTAAATGAGGGACAGTGGGCGGAGGCAGGGCACAGTGGGTCCTCTGCACCACTCACCTGTACTCACCCTGTTGGGGGTTCCCTGTCTTCCCTCCTCCCTGTAACCCCTGGGTATTCTATGGGACACCCAGGCTTCTGATGGGAGCAGGGTATCCAGAGAAACCCGGGGAGGCTGAGCATGTCCCACAGGGGGCACCTGCACGGGTCCTTGCTGAGGGCCGATGGTGTGGTGGTGGATGGTGTGGGGCAAGGTTATGATGGTGGTGGAGTGTGGGGGATGGTGTAGGGGTGATGGTGTTGGGGTATAGTGTGAGTGGGGATTGTGTGGGGCTGTGTGGGTTTGAGGGGGATGGTGTAGGTGGGATGCCAATGGGATGATGATGTAGGGGATGGTGTGGGAGTGGGGAATGAGGGGATGTCGTGGGGGGCCTGCGGACACAGGGCATCTCCTTCCTCTAAGATGCACAAGGAGACGTCTACAGTTAAAGGCGACTAGTCTGGGGTTTGCAGTGACACCTGCCCCTGCCCTGGCTGGACCAGCAGCATTATCTGGGGATCATTATACTATGTATGTTTTCAAATTGCAAATTGTCTCAAATTAAATGCATAGAATTTAGAATAATATAAAGCATCGAGAGTGGGTGTCACTCTGACCCGTCTGACCCTCATGGGATCGATGTTTGTCCTGCTCCAGCAGCGGCCATGCAGCCTGGCCCCAGGTCGGTTCCTCCCCCCACGTCCCCACCCCATCCCCTGCTTCTCAGGGGCCGTCCCTCTCCCCTTTGGTGTTCAGCTCCCATGGCAACACCTGAAGGCCCCATCCTACTGGCCTCCTCATCCCCGAGGCATCGGGAGTGTGGGCACGGGAGTCATCCCCATCATCCTACCATGGAGCAGTGTGTTTTTGGCTTCTATTGCTCCCCCGGCCTCAGAAGCCCCATTTTCCCTACCCAGGGCCCCGAATCCCCCTGGCCCAGCAGCCTCACCTGACCCCCTAGCCATCCCAAAATATGGTGTGGCTGCCGAACGTCCTGTTGACGTCCAAGTCTACCTGCGTGATGTCCCTGGAGGAGACCAGGGCCTCCTCCTTCATTTCCTGTGGGAAAACTGGGGAGGAGGAGCAGGCGTCAGGGAAACAGACCCCGACTTCTCACGAGCTGCCGTGCTGGGCAGGGAGCCCTGGGGCCACCATGGGTGTGTCCTGCCGAAACCTCCTTCCTTCCTCTGGGAGGCCGGGCATGGCGGGAGTGCCCACCGTGCCCGTGACACCTGTGTGAGGGCCTGTGCCCAGCTGTTGTGGGCGGGGAGGTGACTGAGTGTCAGCCTGGGTGGGAGGGGATAGGGGTTCAGCCCAGGTGGGAGGGGACATGGGGTGTTGTGCCCAAGATTGTGAATCTGAGAAACCACTATGGAGCTGACACTGATGCAAACACCAAGGGTTGATTTCCAAACTCGAGTTTGCGTCCAAGTTCACCCGACACAGAGGAGCAGGGACTTGGACCTCGTGGTGGGTTTTTGCTTAGTTTTTAGGACTTGTCTCAGGGACCTCCAGAAGGGCTGGAGTAATTCCTCAAGTTCTGTTTACATTTTGATATGGGGCCTTCAAGGACATTGACCTCTGTTCTCATTCTAATAGGCGCTTCCAGCCCTTGGGGTGGGCTCAGTTCTTATTCTATTGTGGGGCTTTCTAGGACATTAAGCTGCAAACTTTTGTTTTTTTCCTGTAACTGAAGTAATGTAAATTTTACCTCTTCTTCACAGGGGCCTGGGATGGATGGACCTGTTCGAACCCTGAACTTAAAGAGGAAAGACCTTCATTTTCTTGGCCTCCTTGCGTCCCCCCATCCTATCTAGCTCTTTCCCCCTTCCCCGGAGCTCCTGAGAGAGCAATTGCAAATGACCTCAGCTTGGCAGGGTCTGTTGGGGGACAGGCCCAGGGATTTGGGATCAGGAGACCTGGGTGCGGGCATACCGGCTGTGCATCGGGATTTGATGCTGCAGACTCATTCCCTAAGGCTATCTTGACAACTGACTTTGTACATAGAAAAGCTCTCCTTTATCTTTAAAAGATGAAGAGCCAGTCAAAGCCTTTTTTCTCTGCTCCCCATCTGATTGCTCAGATTCCAATGTGAGACGTATTTCCTGTTAATAAGGATAATTTACTATCCGTAGTACTATGGTTAAAATATTCTGACACAAGTAATTCAGAGGGATGAGGGTTTCTCATCTCTTTCTTCACAGCTCAGTCACTCCTCAGGAAATGCATCTTTATGGATTTGGAAAGAACTGAGAGACATTATTACCAATGGTCCTATTATTATGTGAAGGATCCTTCCCTGAGATTCTTCCCCTGTTTCAACTGACACTGAAACACTTTGAACTCTTTGGAAGACAAATGTCAAGGAAATAAATGTTATGCATTGCTAATTTTAAATGCACTTGCAATATGGTGTCTATTATAATAGAAGTATTTTTATCTGATTTTTGCTATTTATTATCCGTTCCTGCTTTTCAGGTTGAGGAGGCATTATACGTGTTCATAAGTGTTTTTCTTTCCTTCTGATCTAAAATTCTTACTTTGTTTCCATCAAAGGAACTCTTTAAGAATAAGGCAAAGTTAATTCAACTATTCTTAAAATGTCTTCACACTTGGAGCCTGATTCATTTAAGTCAATTTTCAAAATAAATCTTATTTATTAGGAAAAAACAAAGATTTATAGGGAAATTGAGAAGATAGTACAGAGCATTTGCATGCACTTGCACTCAGTTTCTCCAATGATTGATATCTTATATCAGTACGGTACAAATATTAGCTAATAAATCAATATTAAAATATTCGCATTAACCAAAGACGATACTTTATTCAGATTTCCTTAGTTTTTGCTAAGTTACCACCCTCATATGACATTCCATTTGTCCTCCTGTTTTCTTAGGCTCCTCTGGATTGTGACAGTCTTTCAGCCTTTCCTTGTTGTTGTTGCACTGGAACACTTTGAGAAGTAGAGTATTTTGTAAAATTTCCCTCAGTTGAGACATGTCTGTTGTTTATCTCATGATTGAACTGTTTTTGTGGATTATATACAGAGATATACTGCCATTTTTATTATATCATATAAAGGATAGATACTATCAACATGATTTATCCGTCTTGGTATCGATCTGATCATCTTGCTGAGGTAGTGTTTGTCATCTTTCTCCATAGTTAAGTGATTCTTCTCTTCCTTTTCTTCTTTTCTTCTCTTCTTCTTCTTCTTCTTCTCTTCTTCTTCTTCCTATTATTATTATTATTATCATTATATTATCATTATTATTTTAAGTTTTTCATAATATATTTTGTAGAGGGAAGTTACTATATGTATTCCACACGTAAGAGTGGGAAGCTATGCTCACCAACTTGAGGGTGGAATGTCTGCACAAATTGTTTGAAATTCTTCTACATGGGAGATTTCTCTTCCTTGTGTGTTTGTTTTTTTTTTTTTTTCAAAGATGTTATTTATTATTTAGAGAGAGAGAGAGGAGAGAAAAACCATGAGTGAGAGGGGCAGATGGACAGGGAGAAGCAGGTTCCCTGCTGAACAGGGAGCCTACATTGGGACCTGGATCATGATCTGACTTAAGGCAGAAGCTTAACTGACTGAGCCACCAGGTGCCCCTATTTCTTTCTTTCTTTCTTTCTTTCTTTCTTCTTTCTTTCTTTTCTTTTTTTTCTTTCTTTCTTTCTTTCTTTCTTTCTTCTTTCTTCTTTCTTTTCTTCTTTCTTTCTTCTTTCTTCTTTCTTTCTTTCTTTCTTTTCTTTCTTCTTTCTTTTTTCTTTCTTTCTTTTCTTCTTTCTTTCTTTCTCTTTCTTCTTTCAAATAATAAATTTACTTTTTATTGGTGTTCAATTTGCCAACATACAGAATAACCTCAGTGCTCATCCCGTCAAGTGCCCCCCTCAGTGCCCATCACACATTCACACCCACCCCTGCCCTCCTCCCCTTCCATCACCCCTAGTTCGTTTCTCAGAGTTAGGAGTCTTTATGTTCTGTCTCCCTTTCTGATATTTCTCACACATTTCTTCTCCCTTCCCCTATATTCCCTTTCACTATTATTTATATTCCCCAAGTGAATGAGAACATACAATGTTTGTCCTTCTCCAATTGACATACTTCACTCAGCATAATCCTTCCAGTTACATCCACGTTGAAGCAAATGGTGGGTATTTGTCGTTTCTAATGGATGAGCAAGGCCCACCTTTTCTCTCCCTTCATCTTCTGAGTCTCCTATGACATGAATGTTATTGTTTTAATAAGGGGCTGAATTCCCTAAATCTGTCTCTGTGGTCCATAACTTTCGTTGTTTTAAGGCTTCCACTTGGGACTGCATCTCAGTTTTAAGCATTTTTAACGTTGGCCTGACTAAATTTTAGTTCTTTTATTTCTACAGTAAGGGATGCTCTATAATCATTGTTTTTAAAACTGTAGTTAGACATCATATATTGTGTATTGATGGACTTCCTGGCTGTGAGTACTACCTCATGTTATTTATAGAGTTGAATTTCTACAATCTCATTATTTTTTTCCAGAATAGAAGAGAGGAAGAAAAAGAAAAACCAAGAAAAAACAATAACAACTTCCCTCCCCCCCCCAAAAAAAAAACACCAGATTATTTGGCCTCCTTGTTAAAAAGATTCTAATCCCAAAATAACAACACAATTAAAGTACCATGAGTGTAAAAATAGAAATATATTGGTACGTACATAAAAAGTAAAATAAGGCAATTAATAAAATAGAATCAAAGAAAATAAATGAAAATAAAGCACAAATTAAAAAGGAAGCTAGACCCTACTTCCAGCAGTGCTGAATCTCTACAGCCTCTGTGGTCCGACAACTTGTTGGCAGTGAGTGGTCTGTGCGGGGGTCTGGGGATGGCCCATGGTGCTGATTGTCAGGTGCACATCTGCCTAGGTGATGCAACTGCAGGGTCACGGGCCGGGTGGGTTTCAGTGACTCTTGCCTCCAGCGGGTGGCACTGTGCTGCTCCCTGAGACTCAGCGCTGTTTGGCATGATGCCGGTGGGGATGCTGGGTCCTCTGGGTCTGGGGCTGATCATCCCACCCTCAGTCTGCAAGCCCTCCACAGAAGAGCCCCCAAGCTCATTTCTCAGAATCCTGCTTTCACTCTGCCTACGTCTCATCTGCTTTTGGTTTTGTTTTTTTATCTCAGACTGTTGTGCCCAAGATTGCGAATCCGAGAAACCACCAAGAAGCCCACACCGAAGCAAACACACAATTGTTTATTTATAAGCTCGAGCTGGTGTCCGAGTATACCCGACACAGCGGAGCAGGGACTTGGACCCCGAGGTGGGTTTTAGCTTAGTTTTAACGGCTTGTCTCAGGGACCTCCAGAAGGGCTAGAGGAATTCCTTGAGTTCTGTTTACATATTGATATGTGGCCTTCAAGGGCATTGAGCTCTGTTCTCATTCTAATAGGGGCTTCCTGCCCTTGGCCTGGGCTCAGTTTTGATTCTATTGTGGAGCTTTCTAGGACATTAAGCTGTAAACAGCAAAGGTTCCACACCTGGAAGGGGTATGTCACACTGTTGCTATATGCTGAAAATGCGGTACTGGAAACAGGAAACCTGGGAGCCTCCACCAAAACGTGTTAGAACTAAGGAGTGAGTTCAGTAAAGTCACGGACACAAACTGACCCTACAGAGCAGAGTAGCCTTGCTGTGTCCCGACAATGAGCACTCAGGAAGGAAAGGAAAGACATGAAGGCCTTCTCAGAAGCATCAAGAAGAATAAATAATGAGACTGAACCAAAGGAGCACAAGACTTGTGCACTGAGCCATATCAGGCTCTGGGAGGCCGTCCTGGGCTCGTGGGGTGGGAGCCTCATCTTGTGAAAATGTATGCAGTTCCTGTAGGCTCCCTCAGTTTCAATGTCATTCCTATCAAAATCATGGTGGCAGGTCTTAGAAATAGGAAAAAAAAAATTCATAACATCCATCCGCCCCCACAAATGACCCGGGACAGCAAATCAGTATTTGAGAAGCAGGACAGAGCGGGATGCAGCACTTTCCGATTTCAAATGATGTCACAGAGACACACAGGATAAAGCAGTGTGGTTCTCGGGCCCCCACCTGGCTCCGTTGGTTAAGCATCCGACTCCTGACCACACCTCCTGACCCGATATTAGGGGTGGTGAGTTCTAGCCCTGGGCTGGGCCATGGACGAGGCATGGAGCCTATGTAGGCAAACCAGTCCCACGGCGGGTGGTCCCAGTATAAGCTGAATGAGCAAAACAGAGAGTCCAGAAGGAAATGTGGCTTTGATACAACTGATTTTTAACTTAATTTAATTTAAAACCCAATTAATTAACGGATAGTGTATTATACTTCAGAGGAAGAATTCAGGGATTCACCAGTTGGAGATAACAGCCGTGCTCATGACATCACATGCCCTCCTTCATGCCGGTCTCCTGTTAACCCACCCCCCGCCTCCAACGACCCTCAGTTTGTTTCCTATCATTAAGAGTCTGTATTTCCTGCAACTGTTTTCATCTTGTTTTTCCTTCCCTTCACAGTTGTTATATGCTTTGCTTCTTTAATCCCACCTATGAGGACACCACACCGTCATTCTCTTTTCCTGACTGACTTATTTCCTTAACATGATCCCTCTACTTCTATCCACGTCATTGCAAATGGAAAGATTTCTTTCTCTTTGATAGCTGAATACCATTCCTCTCTCTATGACCATCATTTATCTCCCTTTTTATCCATCATCTGCTCGAGGGCACCGAGGCTCCTCCCACAGTGTGGCTACTGTTGACCCGGATACTGTGAACATCAGGACATGCAGGTGTCCCGATTCTCACTGCATCTGTATCTTCGGAGTGAGCTCAGGCCTTCCACCTGCTGGACGCAGGGCGGCTCTATTTGTAACTTCCTGGGGAGCCTTCAAACTGTTTCCAGGGTGGCTGCACCAGCCCACAGTCCCGCCCACATTGGAAGAGGGTTGAGTGGGTTTTGTGGGATGTGGTAAAAGTCTGGTCCACATTTCATTTCACGTCCTGTGGGCTCCAATTCCTTGTCCTTTAGTATTTCTGGGGAAGCCGGGTGTTGGGCTCCGTTTCAGTGAGACGTTTCCGAAGCTAACAGGTCACAGCTGGAGCCTGAAAGGAGGCAGGTGCTGTCCCTGAAGCGCCCACTGCCTCCTGCACAGCCTCCTACAGCGCCTGAGCATCCCGCAGGGGGCTCCCGAGCCCAGGCCCCACCCAGGGGGCATGAATGGGCAGTAGGCCTAATCTGCCTGCAATAACAGGAGAAAGCCTGTGCTGGGGTAGGACTGAGGAGGACGTGGGGAAGCGTCCACGCTGATGAGCCGCAGCTTCAGGAAATTGTGGGCTTGCATCCAGGCTGAAAGGAGCCCCTGGGCCACTCAGGACATAAGTTGAGGCTTCTGGAAGTTGGGGTCCGCATTCACGGTGACAGGAGCCCCGGTCTCCTCAGAACCCTCAGTGATGTTTGGGAGGACGTTGGGTGACATCTACACAACAGGATGCTGACTTCTTTAGGACCCCCCGGTGTTGACTTGGGGAAATATGGGATACGTCCATAGCGGACAGAAGACCCCAGCCTTGTCAGGGCCTGTGGTGAGGCCTCAGAAAAATGTGGGTGGCCAATGCACACTGACAGGGGTCTCCAGCCTCCTCAGGACCCACTGTGAAGTTTTGGAAGATTTGGGGCCACATCTATGCTGACAGGAGCCCCCAGCCTCCTCAGGTCTTATGGTGAGGCTGAGGAAAATGTGGGGCCACGTCAATCCTGACAGGACCTGGACTTTGACTTCTGGAAATATGGGGCTGTGTCTATGCTGACAGGAGCCCACAGCCTCCTCAGGATGCGCCGTGAGTTTTCTGGGGGATGTGGGGCCATGTTCAGGCTGACAGGAGCCCCCGGCCACCTGAGGACCTGCTTGAGGCTTCCAGAGGATGTGAGGCATAGTCCACAGTGACAGGAGACCCAGCATCCTCAGGACCCGCTGACTATGACTCAGGAACACGTGGGGCCACGTCCACACTCACAGGAGCCCTGCTTCCTCAGGACCCCCTGGAGGACTCTGGAGGCTCCTTTGGGGGCCACGTCCACATCAGAAGGGACTACTCAGAACCACAGGGTAAGTGAATGGGTAGAATGAATGGTAGGGTCAGGGGAGGGGAGGCAGTTGGTGGTTAGGCTTAGGTTAGATGTTAGGTGTTTGTGATTAAGCTTATGGTTATGGATTAGAGGTTAGTGTGAGGGATAAGGGTAAGGGTCAGTGGTTAGGAGTTAGGATGGGTGTTAGGGATTAGGGAATGGGGTTAGGGTTAGCGATAGGATTTAGAGTTAGGGTTAGGATTTAGGCTTTAGGGATTAGGGCAGGAGGTTTGGAGGTGGGGTTAGAGTTATGGTTACAGTTAGGGTTGGGCTTAGGTTTCCATTTAGGGTTAGGGGTTAGGGTGTGAGTTAGAGTTAGGGGTAAGTGTTAGGGTAAAAGGCTATGTTTAGGGTTAGGGCGAGGGTTAGGTTTAGGATAGGGGTTAGTGCTAGGTTTAGGGTTAGTGTTTAGTTAGGGATTAGGGTCAGTTCAGGGTCAGGGTATGGTTTTGGAAAAGGGTAAGAGATAGGTTTAGGGTGTAGTTTAGGAGTTAGTTTTAGGGTACAGGTTAGAGTACAGTTTGGGGTATGTGATAGGATTGGTATTGGGTTAAGGTTAGGGTACAGGTTAAGGTTAAGATAGGATTTGAGTATATTACGTTAAGGTTAGGGTTAGAGGTTAGGGTTAGATTTAATGTAGGGGTCAGGCTTAAGGGTTTAGAATAGGTTTAGGATTTAGGGTGAGGGTTGGCAGAAAGTTTCAGTGAATGTGTTTTGGTCTTGGGGTTTGTGTTTGGTTTTCGATTAGTGATGGGTTTTGTTTAAGGGTTACGTTAACATTAGGATTAAGTATAGGGTTAGGGTTATGTCTGTGTATGGTTAGAGTTTGGGTCTTGGCATGTGCCTGCACTCGGACTCCTAGTATTGGGCAGTTTAGTTTTATGCACTCTAGGTTTTGGGTTCAAAGATAGCATGACTCCACCAAGTCAGTGGCCTCCCCGGAGAATCAAAATACAGGCTTCTGCTGGGGTCAGAATAGACATGGCAGGCTTCTCCCGAGCTGAGCTAAGGAGGGGATTTGTGGGTCTAAAGACTCTTTATTTGGATTTTCAGTTGTCTTTCTGATATTATCTCTACTGCGCCCATGTTTCATCAATACTACCAATTATTATTTTAATGTTTTACGTGAATTCCTGTTTGTAAACACAGTATGATATAGCTTCCGGTTTACCACATGGTGATTCAACCCTTGGATACAACGCCTGGTACTAGTCACAGGTGCCCTCCACTGTCCCTATCCCCTGACTCCCCATCCCCCCCCTTCCTCTGGTATTTATTAGTTTATTCTCTGTGACTAAGAGTGTGTCTCTTGGTTTGCTTCTCTCATCCCCCCTGAGCCCCTTTGCCAGTTTGTTTGGTTTCTTAAAATCCACATGTGAATGCAATTGTATGGTATTTGGTATCTGTCTTTCTCTGACTGAGTTCATTTAGCATAAATCCTTTCCTCTCCTTCCACTTCATTGTAAATGGCTTCATTTCATCCCTTCTGATGACCGAGTGATGTCGCAGTGTGTATATTTACCACATCTTTCTGCCCATTCATCTGCCGATGGACATCTGGGCTGTATCCACAGTTTGGCTGTTGTTGATTACGCTGCTACAAACACTGTGCTGCGTGTTTAGAATCTACTAAAGTACTTTTGTATCCACGGGGTAAATACCTAGCTCTGCAATTTTGGAATCGTAGGGTAGCTCTATTTTTAACTTCTTTTTTAAAAATTTTTTTATGATAGTCACAAAGAGAGAGGCAGAGACACAGGCAGAGGGAGAAGCAGGCTCCATGCACTGGGAGCCCGAAGTGGGATTCCATCTCGGGTCTCCAGGATCGCGCCCAGGGCCAAAGACAGGCACCAAACCACTGCACCACCCAGGGATCCCCTTTTTTTAACTTCTCGAGGACCATCCACACTGTTTTCCACAGTGGCTACATCTTTTTGCATGCCCACCAGGAGTGTAAGGGTGCTACCCCTTCTCCATAGCCTCACCAACACCTGTTGTTTCTTGTGTTGTTAATATTAGCCATTATGACGGTTGTCAGGTGACATATAATTGTGGCTTTGGTTTGCATTTCCCTGATGATGGGTGACGCTTAGTGTCTTTCCGTGTGTCTGGTGGCCATCTGGCTGTCTTGTCAGAGACAAAGTCCATTCATTTTTCTGCCCATCTCCAGTTGCATAATTTGTTTTTAGGATCTTGAGATTTATATTTCCTTTATGTGTTTTGCATACTAACTCTTCACTGGATGTGTTGTTTACCAATTACTCCTTTCATTTTGTATGTTGCCTTTTAGCTTTGGTTTTTTCCTTCACTTTGCGGAAGCTTTTCAATTTGATGAATTCCCAATAGTATTTTTGCTTTTGTTTCCTCACCTCAGAGGCATATCTAGAAAGAAGATCCAGGGATCTCTGGGTGGCGCAGCGGTTTAGCGCCTGCCTTTGGCCCAGGGCCCGATCCTGGAGACCTGGGATCGAGTCCCACGTCAGGCTCCCTGCATGGAGCCTGCTTCTGTCTCTGCCTATGTCTCTTTCTCTCTCTCTGTGTGTGTGACTATCATAAATAAATAAAAATTAAAAAAAACAAATTTGTATATATATATATATATATATATATATATATATATATATATATATATATAAAGAAGATCCAATGGCCAATGTCAAAGACGTTGCTGCCTATCTTTTCTTCTTTGTATGGTTTCAAGTCTCACATTTAGGTCTTTCATCCATTTTGAATTTATTTTTTATATATATGGTGTAAGAAAGTGGTCCAGTTTCATTCTTCTGCATTTGGCTGCCTGGTTTTCCCAATACCATTTGTTCTTTTCCTGGGGTCAGGGTTAGGGTTTGTTGAAGAGACTGTCTTTGTGCTTTGGATATTCCGTCCTGCCTTGTTGTCGATTAATGGATCATAGAGTTACAGGTTTGTATCTTGTTTCGGCTTTCCATTCTGTTCAATTGATCTAAGCATCTCCTGTTGGGAGATCCTTGATTACTGATTCAATTTCTTTGCTGGTTATCTGTCTGTTCAAGTTTCTTATTTCTTCCTTTTTCATTTTTGCTATGTTATATATTTCCAGGAATTGATCTATTTCTTCCAGGTTCTAGGTTGCTGGCATATAATTTTTCATAATGTTCTCTTATAATCGTTTGTATTTCTCTAGTGTTGGTTGTAATATCTCTTTTCTCATTTGAGATTTTATTTGGGTCCTTTCATCTTTTTATCTTTTTTCTTTTTTAAGGATTTATTTATGGATTCATGAGAGACACAGAGAGGCAGAGGTATAGACACAGGGAAATTGAGGCTCCATGCGGGGAGCCTGATGTGGGACTTGATTCCCCCAAGACCCCTGGATGATGACCTGAGCCAAAGCAGATGCTCAACCACTGAGGCACCCAGGTGCCTTGCTGATTCAAATCCTTTGCTAGTTATGGGTCTGTTCACATTTTTTATTTCTTCCTATTTCAGTTTTGCTCGTTTGCACATTTCTAGGCATTTGTCCATTTCCTCCAGGTCTCCCAGTATGTTAGCGTATAATCTTTCATAGTATTCCCTTATAATTGTCTTATTTTCTGGTGTTGATTTGATCTCTCTTCTCTCATTTGTGATTTTATTTATTTAGGTCTTTTCTCTTTTCTCGTTGATAAGGCTGGCTAGGGCTTGATCCATTTTCTTAATTATTTTGAAGAACCATCTCTTTGTTTCGTTATTCCATTCTACTGCTTTGTTGTTTATGTATTGTTTATTTGTGCTCTCATCTTTATTTTCCCCCTCTTCTATAGGCTTTAGGCTTTGTTTACTAATCATTTTCCAGCTTCTTAAGGTGTAGGGTTAGGCTGTGTATTGGAGACTTCTTGTTTCTTGAGGTAGGCCTGTATTGCTATGTACTTCCCTCGTACGACTGCCTTTGCTACATCCCAGAGGTTTGGAGAAACATGTTTTCATTTTCATTTGTTTTAAATTTCCTCTTTAATTTCCTGGTTGCTCCATTCATTCTCTAGTAGGATGTTCATAATCTCCACGTATTTTTGGTCTGTCCAAATTTTTTCTTACTGTTGACTTCGAGTTTCATAGCGTCGTGGTCCGAAAATGTACAGGGTGTGATATCAGCATTCTTGTACCTGTTGTACCTGTTGAGGGCTGATTTGTGGGCCATGATATGACCTGTTCTGGAGAATGTCCCATGTGCAATTGAAAGGAATGTGTATTCTGCTTTAGGAAGAAATGTTCAGACTATATCTGTTGAGTCCCTGTGGTCCAGTGTGTCAAGGCTATTTTTCCCTTGTTGATTTTCTGTATAGACGATCGGTCCATTGCCATAAGTGGGTGTTAAAATCCGCTGTCATTGTATTATTATCAGTGAGTTCCTGTACGTTTGTTGTTAATTGGTTTCTATATTTAGGTACTGCCATTTTGGCAGCATAAATATATAGTTGTTTGATCTTGATAGAGAGTCCTTTTAATTATGAAATAATGCCCTTCTTCATCGCTTGTTACAGTATTTGTTCTTTCTTTTTTGAAATGTAAATATTTTATTTAGTTATTCATGAGAGACACAGAGAGCAGCAGAGGCAGAAACATAGGCAGAAGGAGAGGCAGGCTCCCCAAAGGGAGGCCGATGTGGGACTCGGTCCTGGGATCCCCAGGCATACAGGCACGGGGATGATGGGCGGAGGAGGGGCCCCGGAACACGGCCTGCCCCGGCCCCCTTGACAGAGGGAGCACAGACATCTGGGTGGCTTTGCACAGAAACTGGTGACCTGAGGCTTCCTGGCTGTCACTCTGTCCCAGCCCCTCCTGGCCCACGGGGCACAGCCTGAGTCCCAGTAAAGTCTGTCAGGTCCTGAACCTGGCATCCGGCCGCCCCTGGAAGTCACATGGGGAGGTCAGCTGGGTGTGGATGGTGGCGCCCCTGCAGGGGCTGGTGGGGCCTGGGTGGTGCCCCCTCCTCCTCCCTGGGGGTCTCTCCAAGCCCCGTGCAGTGTTCTGGGAGACACAGAAAAGGGCTGGCTGTGCATTTTCGCACCACAACACTTTATTGACTTTCTACAGCAAATGGCCTCAGAGCCGAGGGTGCACGCCTTCCCCTAGGGACGGAGAGCTTTCTGTCCTTTAGGGGAGGGCAAGAATGACACGGGTTGGGGGGGCGGGTGCTGGAGTCCCCCACCTGGGAGCATGTGTGGACTCCGGGTGGGGGCGTGTGTCCTGAGGTTTCAGCCTGAGAGACGGTTCTGAGGAGAGCCTAGCTGACCTGGACCTGCAGCTCATGGGCTCCTGTGCTGGGTCCCCGCAGGGCAGCTGGACCCCGGCCTCGGGCTCCCAGGTACCCCAGCACCTGGAGCAGCCTGCCTCCTGGTGTGAGTATGGGTGGGGCCCACCAGCCTACCCCTGCTCTCCCCACACTGGGGTGTCCCAGGATCCAAAGGGTGCCCTAGGTCAGCGACCTGGATCGGTGGGGTACGCCCAGGGCCCAAGAGGCCACATCCAGCTGTGAGACAGCTTGCTCAGCCCGGGGCCAGAATCCAGGGCTGGCCAGGGCCATGGGGGGCTGGATCCCATTAGTCTTTGTGTTAGGCCTGGGGGGGGCTCAAATCAACTCAGCCCCCACAGAGCCCGGGGCCAGGTCAGCCCAGGTTCCTATGGGTTAGGGGCTGGTGTCCTGTGCAGGGTGTGCCGCCCTCCAGGAGGGACAGTGGGCGGAGGCAGGACACGGTGGATCCTCTGCACCACTCACCTGCACCCACCCTGTCGGGGGCTCCCTGTCTTTCCAGCTCCCTGCAACTCCTGGGTACTCTATGGGACACCCGGGCTTCTGATGGGATCAGGGTATACAGAGAAACTCGGGGAGGCTGAGCATGTCCCACAGGGGGCATCTGCACCAGGTCGTTGCTAGGGATAAATGGTGTGGGGGTGGATCCTGTGGGAGCAGGGGTATGATTGTGGTGGAGTGTGGGGGATGGTGTAGGGGGGATGGTGTTGGGGTATAGTGTGGGTGGGGATTGTGTGGGGCTGTGTGGGTGTGAGGGGGATCATTTAGGTGGGATGCCTTTGGGGATGATGATGTAGGGGGATGGAGTGGGAGTGGGGAATGAGGGGGATGTCGTGGGGGGCCTGCGCACACAGGGTATCTCCTTCCCCTAAGATGCACAAGGAGACATCTACAGTTAAAGGCGACCCCAGTCTGGGGTTTGTTGTGACACCTGCCCCTGGGGCGCGGTGTGGTCAGTGCAGGGCCGTGGCTGGACCGGGGGCATTATCTGGGGGTCATCATAATATGCATGCTTTCAAATTGCAAATTGTCTCAAATTAAATGCATAGAATTTAGAAATATATAAAGCACCGAGAGTGGGTGTCACTCTGACCCGTCCAACCCTCATGGGATCGATGTGTATCCTGCTCCAGCCGCGGCCATGCCACCTGGCCCCCAGGTCCGGTTCCTGCCCCCCACATCCCCCACCCCATCCCCTGCTTCTCATGGGGCCGTCCCTCTCCCCTTTGGTGTTCAGCTCCCATGGCAACCCCTGGAGGCCCCATCCTAGTGGCCTCCTCATCCCTGAGGCCCAGAGGGGTGGGCACGGTGGTCATCCCAATCACCCTACCATGGAGTGGTGTGTTGTTGGCTGCTGTTGCTCCCCTGGTGTCAGAGGCCCCGTTTTCCCTACACAGAAGCCCCCGGGGCCCCAAAGCCCCCTGGCCCAGCAGCCTCACCCGACCCCTAGCAGTCCTAATATATGATGTGGCTGCCGAACGTCCTGTTGACGTCCAGGTCTACCTGCGTGATGTCCCTGGAGGAGACCAGGGCCTCCTCCTTCATTTCCTGTGGGAAAACTGGGGAGGAGGAGCAGGCGTCAGGGACAGACCCCGACCTGTCACGAGCTGCCGTGCTGGGCAGGGAGCCCTGTGGTCACCATGGGAGTGTGTCCTGCCAAAACCTCCTTCCTTCCTCTGGGATGCCAGGGATGGGGGGAGTCCCCACCGTGCCCGTGGGACCTTTGTGAGGGCCTGTGCCCAGTTGTTGTGGGCGGGGAGGTGACGGAGTGTCAGCCTGGTTGGGAGGGGATAGGGGTTCAGCCAAGGTGGGAGGGGACATGGGGGTATTGTGCCCAAGATTGCGTATCCGAGAAACCACTAAGGAGCTGACACCGATGCAAACACACAAGGGTTGAATTCCAAACTCGAGTTTGCGTCCCAGTACACCCAACACAGCGGAGCAGGGACTAGGACCCGGAGTTGGGTTTTAGCTTAGTTTTAAGGGCTGGTCTCAGGGACCTCCAGAAGGGCTGGAGCAATTCCTCAAGTTCTGTTTACATTTTGATATGGGGCCTTCAAGGGCATTGAGCTCTGCTCTCATTCTAATAGGGGCTTCCTGCCCTTGGCCTGGGCTCTGTTTTGATTCTATTGTGGGGCTTTCTAGGACATTAAGCTGTAAACTTTTGTTTTTTTCCTGTAACTGAAGTAATGTAAATTTCATCTCTTCTTCACAGGGGCCTGGGATGGCTGGGCGTGTGCGAATGCTGAATTTAAATTGGAATGGCCTTAATTTTCTCGGCCTCCATGTGTCCTGTCCCATCCTATCTAGTTCCTTCCCCCTTCCCAAGAGCTCCTAAGAGAGCAATTGCAAATGACCTCAGCGTGGCATCCTGTGTTGGGGGGACAGGCCCAGTGATTGTGATCAGGAAGACCTGGTGTGTGGGTGTCCCAGCTGTGCAGCAGGATTCGATGCTGCTGACTCTTATTCCCTAAGGCTATCTTGACAACTGACTTCGTACATAGAAAAACTCTCCTTTGTCTTTAAAAGATGAGGAGCGGGTCAAAGTGTTTTTTTCTCTGCCCATCTGATTGCTCAGATTCCAATGTGAGACGTATTTCCTGTTAATAAGGATAATTTACTATCCGTAGTACTATGGTTAAAATATTCTGACACAAGTAGTTCAGAGGGATGAGGGTTTCTCATCTCTTTCTTCACAGTTCAGTCACTCATTAGAAAATGCATCTTTATGGATTTGGAAAGTACTGAGAGACATTATTACCAATGGTCCTATTATTATGTGAAGGATTCTTCCCTGAGATTCTTCCCCTGTTTCAACTGACACTGAAACACTGTGAACTCTTTGGAAGACAAATGTCAAGGAAATAAATGTTATGCATTGCTAATTTTAAATGCACTTGCAATATGGTGTCTATTGTACTAGAAGTATTTTTATCTGACTTTTGCTATTTATTATCCTTTACTGCTTTTCAGGTTGAGGAGGCATTATACGTATTCATAAGTGTTTTTCTTTCCTTCTGATCTAAAATTCTTACTATGTTTCCATCAAAGGAACTCTTTAAGAATAAGGCAAAGTTAATTCAACTATTCTTAAAATGTCTTCACACTTGGAGCCTGATTCATTTAAGTCAATTTTCAAAATAAATCTTATTTATTAGGAAAAAAACAAAGATTTATAGGGAAATTGAGAAGATACTACAGTGCATTCACATGCACTTGCACTCAATTTCTCCCATTATTGATATATTAGTACGGTACAAATATTAGCTAATGAATCAATATTAAAATAGTCACAATAACTAAAGACCATACTTTATTCAGATTTCCTTAGTTTTTGCTAAGTTACCATCCCTCATATCACATTCCATTTGTCCTCATGTTTTCTTAGGCTCCTCTGGATTGTGACAGTCTTTCAGCCTTTCCTTGTTGTTGTTGAACTGGAACACTTTGAGAAGTAGAGTATTTTGTAAAATTTCCCTCAGTTGGGACATGTCTCATTTATCTCATGATTGAACAGTTTTTGTGGATTATATACAGAGATATACTGTCATTTTCATTATATCATATAAAGGATAGATATTATCAACATGATTTGTCAGTCTTGGTATCAATCTGATGATCTTGCTGAGGTAGTGTTTGTCACCTTTCTCCGCAGTAAACTGATCCTTTATTATTATTATTAATTATTATTATATTATCAATATTATTTTAAGTTTTTCACATTATATTTTTTTTCACATTATATTTTGTAGAAGGAAGTTACTATGTGTATTCCACACATAAGCGTGGGAAGCTATGCTCATGAACTTGATGGTGGAATGTCTGCAAAAATTGTTTGAAATATTTCTACATGGGAGATTTCTCTTCCTTGTGGTTTGTTCTTTTTCAAATATATTTTTTATTTATTTGAGAGAGAGTGGAGAGGAAAAGCATGAGCAAGAGGGGCAGAGGGAGAGGAAGAAACAGGTTTCCTGCTGAACAGATAGCCTGCCTTGGGACCTGGATCATGATCTGAGCCTAAGGCAGAAGCTTAACTAACTGAGCCACACAGGTGCCACTCTTCTTTCCTTCCTTCCTTCCTTCCTTCCTTCCTTCCTTCCTTCCTTCCTTCCTTCCTCCTTCCTTCCTTCCTTCCTTTCCATCTTTCCTTTCTTTCTTATTCCTTTCTTCTTTCATTCTCTTTCTTCTTATCTTTTCTTTCTTTCTTTCTTTCTTTGTTCTTTCTTTCTTTCTTTCTTTTTCTTTCTTCTTCTTTTAATAATATTTTATTTTTTATTGGTTTCATGGCGCCAACTAAGAATAACACCAGTGCTCATCCCGTCAAGTGCCCTGCCCCCCCCCTCAGTGCCCGTCACCCATTCCCCCTTCACCCCACCGCCTCCTGCCTCCTCCCCTCCCCTTCCCAGCATTCCCTAGTTACTTTCTCAGAGTTAGGAGTCTTTATGTTCTTTGTCTCCATTTTCTGATATTTCCCACACTTTCTTCTCTTCCTTTTTCCCCTTATTTTCCTTTTCACTATTATTTATATTAACCATTGAATGACAACATGAATACAAATACGTTTGTCCTTCTCTGATGATTTAACTTACTATCACTCAGGCATAATACCCTCCAGTTCCATCCACATTGAAGCAAAATGGTGGGTATAGGTGTCGTTTCTAATGGCTGCGTAATATTGCCATTGTATACATAAAAACCACATCTTCCTTTATTCCATTCATCGTTCGCTGGACACCATGGCTCCGTCCACAGTTTCGCTATTGTGGACATTGCTGCTATAACACACATCAGGGGGCAGAGTGTCCCAAGCGTTTTATTTTATGTTTATTTTATTTTACTTTTGTCCCAGCGTTTTATTGCATCTGAAGCGTTGGAGGTAAAGCCCACCCAACAGTGCAATTGCTGGGTCGTAGGGCAGGATCGATTTTTAAACTCTTTATGAGGAACCTCTCCACATCAGGTTTCCACAGTGGCGGCACCTATTCACATTCCCAACCAACAGTGTAAAGAGTCTTCCCATTTTCTGCGCATCCTCTCCAACATTTGTTGTTTCTTGCCTTGTTATTATCCCCATTCAGTGGTGTGAGGTGGTATCTCATTGTGGTTTTGATTTGTATTTCCCTGATGCAAGTAATGCAGAGCATTTTTCCATGTTCATGTTGGCCATGTCAATGTCTTCCTCTGTGAGATTTCTCTTCATGTCTTTTGCCCATTTCATGATTGCATTGCTTGTCTCATTGGTGTTGAGTTTTAAGATGTTCTTTATAGGGATCCCTGGGTGGCGCAGCGGTTTGGCGCCTGCCTTTGGCCCAGGGCGCGATCCTGGAGACCCGGGATCGAATCCCATATCAGGCTCCCGATGCATGGAAGCCTGCTTCTCCCTCGCCTGTGTTCCTCTGCTCTCTCTCTCTCTCTCTCTCTCTGTGACTATCATAAGTAAATTTAAAAAAAATTAAAAAAAAAAGATGTTCTTTATAGATCTTTTGAAACTGAGCCCTTTATCTGATACGTCATTTGCAAATATCTTCTCCCATTCTGTAGGTTGTCCTTTTAGTTTGGTTGACTGTATCCTTTGGCTGTGCAAAGCTTCTTATCTTGATGAAATCACAATGTTCATTTTTGCTTTTGTTTCTTTTGCTTTCGTGGATGTATCTTGCAGAAGTTACTGTGGCCATTCAAAAAGGATGTTGCCTCGGTCTCCTCTAGGATTGTGATGGACTCTTGTCTCCACATTTAGATCTTTCATCCATTTTGCGTTTATCTTTGTTTATGGTGAAAAGAGAGTAGTCTAGTTTCATTCTTCTGCATGTGGATGTCCATTAATCCCTGCACCATGTATTGAAGAGACGTCTTTCTTCCAATGATAAGTCTTTACCCTTTATCGAATATTAGTTGACCATAAGTTTCAGGGTCCAATCCTGGGGTCTCTTTTCTGTTCCACCTCATCTATTTGTCTTTTTTTGTGCTAGTACCACAACTGTCTTGAACCACAGCTTTGTAGTACAACCCTGAAATCTGGCATTGTGGATGCCCCCAGATATGGTTTGTCTTTTTAAAAAATTCCCCTGGCTATTCAGGGGTCTTTTCTGATTCCACACAAGTTTTTTTTTTTATGATAGTCACAGAGAGAGAGAGAGAGAGAGAGAGAGAGAGAGGCAGGGACAGAAACAAGCGAGAAAGCAGGCTCCATGTACCGGGAGCCTGGACATGGGATTCGACCAGGTCTCCAGGATCGTGCCCATGGGCAAAGGCAGGCGCCAAAACTGATCACCACCAGGGATCACCGATTCCACACAAATCTTAAAATAATTTGTTCTAAATCTCTGAAGAAAGTCCATGGTATTTTGATAGGGTTTGCATTAAACCTGTACATTGCCTTGGTAACATTGACATTTCACAATGTTAATTCTGCCATTCCATGAGCATGGAATATTTTTCCATCTCTTTGTGTCTTCCTTAATTTCTTTCAGAAGTGTTCTATAGTTTTTAGGGTATAGATCATTTACCTCCTTAGTTAGGGTTATTCCTAGGATATCTTATGCTTTTGGGTGCAATTGTAAATGAGATTGACTCCTTAATTTCTCTTTCTTCAGTCTCATTGTTAGTGTATAGAAATGTGTCTTCCTCAATTTCTTTCAGAAGTGTTCTATAGTTTTTAGGGTATAGATCATTTACCCTCCTTAGTTAGGGTTATTCCTAGGTATCTTATGCTTTTGGGTGCAATTGTAAATGAGATTGACTCCTTAATTTCTCTTTCTTTCAGTCTCATTGTTAGTGTATAGAAATGCCATTGATTTCTGGCAATTGATTTTGTATCCTGCAACGCTACCAAATTCTGTATGAGTTGTAGCAATCTTGGGGTGGAGGCTTTTGGGTTTTCTAGGTAGAGTATCATGTCATCGGCGAAGAGGGAGAGTTTGACTTCTTCTTTGCCAATTTGAATGCCCTGAATGTCTTTTGTTCTCTGATTGCTGAGGCTAGGAATTCCAGTACTATGTTGAATAGCAGTGGTGAGAGTGGACATCCCTGTCTTGTTCCTCATCTTAGGGGAAAGGCTTCCAGTGCTTCCCCATTGAGCATGATATTTGCTGTGGGCTTTTCATAGATGGCTTGTAAGATGTCGAGGAATGGGGATCCTGGGTGGCGCCGTGGTTTAGCGCCTGCCTTTAGCCCAGGGCTCGATCCTGGAGACCCGGGATCGAATCCCACGTCAGGCTCCCGGTGCATGAGCCTGCTTCTCTCCTCTGCCTGTGTCTCTGTCTCTCTCTTCTCTCTCTGTGACTATCATAAATAAAATTAAAAAAAAAAGATGTCGTAGGAATGTTCCCTCCATCCCTACACTCTGAAGTGTTTTTGATCAGGAATGGATGCTCTATTTTGTCAAATACTTTCTCTGCATCTATGAGAGGATCATATGGTTCTTGGTTTTTCTCTTTGCCGATATGATGAATCACATTGATTGTTTTATGAGTGTTGAACCAGCCTTGTGTCCTGGGGATAAGTCCCTTTGGTCATGGTGAATAGTTTTCTTAATGTACTGTTGAGATCCTATTGGTTAGGATCTTGTTGAGAATTTTTGCATCCATATTCATCAGCGATATTTGGTCTGTAATTCTCCTTTTTGGCAGGGTCTTTGTCTGGTTTTGGAATGAAGGTGATGCTGGCTTCATGGAACGAATTTGGTAGTACTCCATCTTTCTATCTTTCCAAACAGCTTTAGTAGAATAGGTATGAATTCTTCTTTAAACGTTTCATAGAATTCCCCTGGGAAGCCATTTGGCCCTGGACTCTTGTGTCTTGGGAGGTTTTTGATGACTGCTTCAATTTCCTCCCTGGTTATTGCCTGTTCATTTTTTCTCTTTCTTCTGTTCCATTTTTGGTAGTATTCTGGCTTTCCAGGAATGCGTCCATTTCTTCTAGAATGCCTAAAATATTGGTGTATACCCAATAATATAATAATAATTATAGCCAATAATATAATAATGTTATAGCCAATAGTATGTTTTAAAAATCGTTTATTTCCTTGATGTTGGTAGTGACCACTCCTTTCTGATTCATGATTTTATTAATTTGAATATTCTCTCTCTTCTTTTTAATAAGGTTGGCTAATGGTTATCTATCTTATTAATTCGTTCAAAGACCCAACTCCTCGTTCCGTTGATCTGTTCCACAGTTCTTCTGGTCTTGATTTCCTTGTGTTCTGCTCGAATGTTAATTAACTCTATTCTTCTGTTGGGTGTAGGATCTATCTGCTGTATTTCTCTAGCTCCTATGTGTAATGTTAGCTTTTGTATTTGAGTAGTTTCCTCCCGTTTTGAATGGATGCTTGTATTGTGGTGTACTTCCACCTTAAGGCTGCTTTTGCTGATCCCAAAGATTTTGAATGCTTGTATGTTCATTCTCATTAGTTTCCATGAATCTTTTTAATTCTTCCTTAATTTCCTGGTTGACCCTTTCATCTCTTTTTTTAAATTATTTTTTAATTTTTATTTATTTATGATAGTCACAGAGAGAAAGAGAGAGAGAGAGAGAGAGAGAGGCAGAGGGAGAAGCAGGCTCCATGCACCGGGAGCACGATGTGGGATTCGATCCCAGGTCTCCAGGATCGCGCCCCGGGCCAAAGGCAGGCGCCAAACCGCTGCGCAACCCAGGGATCCCCGACCCTTTCGTCTTTTACCAGGATGATCCTTCACCTCGACGTGTTTGAGGTCCTTCCAAACTTCTTGTTGTGATTTAGTTCTAATTTCAAGGCATTATGGACTGAGAATATGCAGGGGATGATCCCAATCCTTTGTTATCAGTTCAGACCCTATTTGTGACCCAGTATGTGGTCTATTCTGGAGAAAGTTCCATGTGCACCTGAGAAGAATGTGTATTCAGTTGAGTTTGGATGTAAAGTTCTGTAGATTTCTGTGAAATCCATCTGGTCCAGTGTATCATTTAAAGCTCTCGTTTTCTTTGGAGATGTTGTGCTTAGAAGACCTATCAAGGGTAGAAAGAGCTAGATTGAAGTCACCAAGTATAAGATAATTATTATCTAAGTATTTCTTCACTTTGGTTATTAATTGGTTTAAATATTTGGCAGCTCCCGCATTCGGGGCCTATATTGAGGATTGTTAAGTCCTCTTGTGGGATAGATCCCTTAAGTATGACTTAGTGTCCCTCTTCAACTCTCACTACACTCTTTGGGTTAAATTTTAGTTTATCTGATATAAGGATGGCTACCCCTGCTTTCTTTTGAGCACCATTTAAATGGTAAATGGTTCTCCAACATTTTATTTTCAGATTGTAGGTGTCCTTCTGTCTAAAATGAGTCTCTTGTAGACAGCAAATAGGTGGGTCCTGCTTTCTTATCCAGTCTGAAACCCTGCGCCTTTTGATGGGGTCATTAAGCCTGTTCACGTTCAGAGTTACTATCGACAGATGAGTTTAGTGTCATCATGATATCTCTTCAGTCCTAGTTTTTGTGGATTGTTCCACTGAACTTCTTCTTAAAGGGGAATTTTAAGAGTCCCCCTTAAAATTTCTTGCAGAGCTGCTTTGGAGGTCACATATTCTTTCAGTTCCTGCCTGTCTTGGAGGCTCTTTATCTCTCCTTCCATTTTGAATGAGAGCCTTGCTGGATAAAGTATTCTTGGTTGCTTGTTCTTCTCATTTAGGACCCTGAATATATCCTGCCAGGCCTTTCTGGGCTTCCAGGTCTCTGTGGAGAGGTCTTCTGTTATCCTAATGCTCCTCCCCATAAAGGTCAGGGATTTCTTTTTCTTTTTTTTTTAGGTCAGGGATTTCTTTTCTCTTACTGCTTTAAGCATCTTCTCTATATGTTTGGAATTTGCAAGCTTCACTATTAAATGTCGAGGTGTTGGATGGTTTTTATAGATTTTAGGGGGGGATCTCTCTATTTCCTGGATCTGAATGCCTGTTTCCCTTCCCAGATTAGGAAAGTTTTCAGCTAGGATTTATTCAAATACTTATTCTGGCCCTCTGCCCCTTTCGGCGCCCTCAGGAACCCAAAATACAGGTTGCTTTTTCTTCCTCAGGCTGTCGTTTATTTCCCTTAATCTGTCTTCCAGGTCTTTTAGTTGTCTGTCTCTTTTTTTCCTCAGTTTCCCTCTTTCAATCAACTTGTCTTCTATGTCACTCCCTCGTTCTTCCACCTCCTTAACCCTCGTGGTTAGGACTTCTAGTTTATATTGCATCTCATTCAGTTGATTTTTAATTTCGGCCTGATTGGATCTAAATTCTGCAGTCATGAAGTCTCTTGAGTCCTTTAGGCTTTTTTCTAGAGCCACCAGTAGCTGTATAATAGTGCTTCTGAATTGGCTTTCTGACATTGAAATTGTAATCCAGATTTTGTAACTCTGTGGGAAAGAGGCCTGTTTCTGATTCTTTCTTTGAGGTAAGGTTTTCCTTCTAGTCATTTTGCTGAGTGCAGAGTGGCCAAAAACAAATTGTATTGGGAAAAGGAGAAAAAGAGAGGAGAGAAAGAAGGAAAGAAAAGAGAAAAACGAAAAAGAATAAAGGAAGAAAGAAGGAGAAAAGAGAACAAAAAGAAAGAAAAAGAAGGAAAGGGGGGAAAAGGGTGGGGAAGCAAACAGAAATGAAAAAAAAAAACATGTGGGAGTATCTTCTGATTTTATATACTTTAAGTCCCTTGACTTCCCCTGGAAATTATCCGTCTAGCTGGTCTTCTGGGAGAGGGGCCTGTTGTGCTGATTTTCAGGTGTTAGCACTTGGGGGAGCCTGCTCTGTCCCCTGCCTGGTGCAGGTGTCAGTGCGGGTAGTTTAACCCGTGAGGCCCCAGGAGGAACAACCCCAGTGTCAGCGGCCAGCTCTGGAAACCTGTATTCAGCCCCCTCAGTAACTTGGGAGCAGTCCATCTGCAGGGCCTGGAGGCTCTGGGGCAGGGCCACTGATCTGCTCAGCTCTGGGCAGGAGCGTCCTTGCTGTCCTGGGCCATCCGGGCCTCTTCCTGTCTCGGGGGAGGCTGAATCCTGGGCTGTGTCCTGGCGCCCTGTGCTCCAGGGCCTGCCCTGTTGGATTCTCACTCCCGGCCGCATAGCCGCCTCACTGCGGAGCCACCGCCCAAGCCCCTCCGAGTTGCTCCCGGAGCCCCGCAGCCCCCTCCGCACGGAGCCTCTTCCTCTGCTGGAGGCGCCGCCACCAAGCTTCTCCTGGGGCTATGCAAACCCCTCCGCACAGAGCCACCGCCCAAGCCCCTCAGAGCTGGTCCGGGGTCAATGCATGTGCCCTGCAGCCCTTAGGAAGCTCGGTGCACTCTTCTGGGAGTGCTGTGTCTGTTAGTGTCCCAGGGAGCCCGAGGGCATCTCCGCTTTCCTGGGGTCCTTCTCTGACTCCTTGAAGGTGCCATTCCACCCTGGAAGATTAGTGCAGATCCTCCTTCTCCCAGGACAGAGTTCTTCTGTCCTGTGGGCACTCACCCCGGCCTTAGCCCGGCTCCTTGCAGGGCCCCTCACCCTTGGATGTCTTTTGTTCTTTATTTATTTTTCCCATCTTCCTACCTTGATAGAATCACGAACTTTTCTAACTGTAGCATTCGATCTCGTTTCTGTTTAAATCTCAGGCCGAATTCGTAGATTTTCAGGATGATTTGAAGGTTATCTAGGTAATTTCGTGGGGACAGGTGATTTGGGGACACTACACTTCCGCAATCTTGCCCCTCCTCCTCTATGTTGCCTTTTAGCTTTCGTTGTTTCCTTCACTTTGCAGAAGCTTTTCAATTTGATGAAGTCCCAATAGTATTTTTGCTTTTGTTTCCCGCCCCTCAGAGGCATATCTAGAAAGAACATCCATTTTTATCCGACAACATGGTGGCACTGAGTGGTCTGTGCAGGGTCTGGGGATGGGCTCTGGCGCTGATTATCAGGTGCAGGTAGATGCACCTGCGGGGTCAGAGGCGGGGTGGGCCTTCTAAGCACCTCTGGCCTCCAGTGGGCGGTGCAGTGCTGCTCCCTGAGACCCCCCCTGATGAGTGGGATGCGGGTGGGGTCTCTGGGTCCTCTGGGCTCTGGGGCTGAGCATCTGGTCCCCCAGTCTGCATGGGCCTCCACAGAAGAGCCCCAAGCCCCCGGGTCTCGCTGATTCTCTCAGAAACCTGCGTTTACTCTACCTGTCCGAGCTTCTTTTGGTTTGTTTTTTTATCTCAAGTGTTGTGCCAAGACTGCGAATCCAAGAACAACCACGGAGAAGCCGACACTGATATCAAACACACGTGCGTTTATTTACAAGCTCGAGCTTTGTGTCCAAGTATACCAACAGAGTGGAGCAGGGACTTGGATCCCGAGGCGGGTTTTTAGCTAGTTTTAAGGGCTGGTCTCAGAGACCTCCAGAAGGCTGGGAGCAATTCCTCAGGTTCTGTTTACATTGATATGGGACATTCAAGGGCACTGAGCTCTGTTCTCATTCTATAGAGCTTCCGTCCTTGGCCTGGGCTCAGTTTGATTCTATTGTGGGGCTTTCTAGGTCATTAAGCTGTAAACTTTTGTTTTTTTCCTGTAACTGAAGTAATGTAAATTTCAGTTCTTCTTCACAGGGACCTGGGATGGGTGGACTTGGGCTAACACTGAATTTAAATTGGAATGGCCTTAATTTTCTTGGCCTCCATGCTTCCCGTTCCATCCTAACTATCTCTTTCCCCCTTCCCCAGAGCTCCTAAGAGAGCAATTGCAAATGACCTCAGCATGGCAGCGTCTGTTGGGGGACAGGCCCAGGGATTTGGGATCAGGAAGACCTGGGGCACGGGCTTCCCAGCTGCGCAGCGGGATTCCATGCTGCAGACTCTTATTCTCTAAGGCTATCTTGACAACTGACTTTGTACATAGAGAAGCTCTCCTTTGTCTTTAAAAGATGAAGAGCGAGTCAAAGCAATTTTTCTCTGCCCATCTGATTGCTCACATTCCAATCTGAGACATATTTCCTGTTAATAAGGATAATTTACTATCCGTGGTACTATGGTGAAAATATTCTGACACAAGTAATTCAGAGGGATGAGGGTTTCTCATCTCTTTCTTCACAGCTCAGTCACTCATCAGGAAATGCATCTTTATGGATTTGGAATGAACTGAGAGACATTATTACCAATGGTCCTATTATTATGTGAAGGATTTTTTCCTGAGATTCTTCCCATGTTTCAACTGACACTGAAACACTGTGAACTCTTTGGAAGACAAATGTCAAGGAAATAAATGTTATGCGCTGCTAATTTTAAATGCACTTGCAATATGGTGTCTATTATAATAGAAGTATTTTTATCTGATTTTTGCTATTATCCGTTCCTGCTTTTCAGGTTGAGGAGGCATTGTACGTGTTCATAAGTGTTTTTCTTTCCTTCTGATCTAAAATTCTTACTTTGTTTCCATCAAAGGAACTCTTTAAGAATAAGGCAAAAGTTAATTCAACTATTCTAAAAATGTCTTCACATTTGGAGCCTCATTCATTTAAGTCAATTTTCAAAATAAATATTATTTATTAGGAAAAAAAAAGATTTATAGGGAAATTGACAAGATAGTACAGAGCATTCGCATGCACTTGCACTCAATTTCTCCAATTATTGATATCTTATATTAGTATGGTACAAATATTAGCTAATGAATCAATATTAAAAAATTCGCTTTAAACAAAGACCAAAAACAAAAAACAAAAACAAAAACGAAAACAAAGACCATACTTTATACAGATTTCCTTAGTTTTTGCTAAGTTTCCATCCCTCATATCACATTCCATTTGTCCTCATGTTTCCTTAGGCTCCTCTGGATTGTGACAGTCTTTCAGCCTTTCCTTTTTGTTGTTGAACTGGAACACTTTGAGAAGTAGAGTATTTTGTAAAATTTCCCTCAGCTGGGACATGTCTGTTTGTTGATCTCATGACTGAACTGTTGTTGTGGATTATATACAGAGATATACTGCCATTTTCATTATATCATATAAAGGATAGATACTATCAACATGATTTATCAGTCTTGGTATCGATCTGATCATCTTGCTGAGGTAGTGTTTGTCAGCTTTCTCCATAGTAAACTGATTATTATTATTATTAATTATTATTATTATTATATTTTCAATATTTTAAGTTTTTCATATTATATTTTGTAGTAGGAAGTTACTATGTGTATTCCACACTTAAGAGTGGGAAGCTATGCTCATGAACTTGAGGCTGGAATGTCTTCACAAATTGTTTGAAATTCTTCTAAACGGGCGATTTCTCTTCCTTGTGGGTTTGTGTGTTTGTTTCTTTTTCAAAGATGTTTTCTATTTATTTGAGAGAGAGAGGAGAGATAAAGCATGAATGAGAGGGGCAGAGGGAGGGGAGAAGCAGGTTTCCTGCTGAACAGGGAGCCTTCCTTGGGACCTGGATCATGATCTGAGCCTAAGGGAAAAGCTTAACTGACAGAGCCACACAGGTGCCACTCTTTCTTTCTTTCTTTCTTCTTTCTTTTTCTTTCTTTCTTTCTTTCTTTCTTTCTTTCTTTCTTTCTTTCTTCTTTTCTTTCTTTCTTTCTTTATTTTTAATAATAATTTTATATTTTATTGGTGTCAATTTGCCAACATACAGAATAACACCCACTGCTCATCCTGTCAAGTGCCCCCCTCAGTGCCCATAACCCATTCACACCGCCCGCCCACCGCCCATCCTCCCCTTCCATCACCCCTAGTTCATTTCCCTGAGTTAGGAGTCTTTATGTTCTGTCTCCCTTTCTGATTTCCCACTCATTTCTTCTCCATTCCCTTATATTCCCTTTCACTATATATCTATATTCGCCAAATGAATGAAAACATACAATGTTTGTCCTCCGATTGACTTACTTCACTCAGCATAATACCTTCCAGTTCCATCCACCTTGAAGTACATGGTGGGAATTTGTCGTTTCTAA
>NW_023331858.1:0-32510 GCF_011100685.1 Canis lupus familiaris | reverse complement strand
ACACCCAGTGCCCGTCACCCATTCACTCCCACCCCCCGCCCTCCTCCCCTTCTACCACCCCTAGTTCGTTTCCCAGAGTTAGCAGTCTTTACGTTCTGTCTCCCTTTCTGATATTTCCCACACATTTCTTCTCCCTTCCCTTATTTCCCTTTCACTATTATTTATATTCCCCAAATGAATGAGAACATATAATGTTTGTCCTTCTCCGACTGACTTACTTCACTCAGCATAATACCCTCCAGTTCCATCCACGTTGAAGCAAATGGTGGGTATTTGTCATTTCTAATAGCTGAGTAATATTCCATTGTATACATAAACCACATCTTCTTTATCCATTCATCTTTCGTTGGACACCGAGGCTCCTTCCACAGTTTGGCTATCGTGGCCATTGCTGCTAAAACATCGGGGTGCAGGTGTCCCGGCGTTTCATTGCATTTGTATCTTTGGGGTAAATCCCCAACAGTGCAATTGCTGGGTCGTAGGGCAGGTATATTTTTAACTGTTTGAGGAACCTCCACACAGTTTTCCAGAGTGGCTGCACCAGTTCACATTCCCACCAACAGTGTAAGAGGGTTCCCTTTTCTCCGCATCCTCTCCAACATTTGTTGTTTCCTGCCTTGTTAATTTTCCCCATTCTCACTGGTGTGAGGTGGTATCTCATTGTGTTTTGATTTGTATTTCCCTGATGGCAAGTGATGCAGAGCATTTTCTCATATGCATGTTGGCCATGTCTATGTCTTCCTCTGTGAGATTTCTGTTCATGTCTTTTGCCCATTTCATGATTGGATTGTTTTTTCTTTGGTGTTGAGTTTAATAAGTTCTTTATAGATCTTGGAAACTAGCCCTTTATCTGATATGTCATTTGCAAATATCTTCTCCCATTCTGTAGGTTGTCTTTGAGTTTTGTTGACTGTATCCTTTGCTGTGCAAAAGCTTCTTATCTTGATGAAGTCCCAATAGTTCATTTTTGCTTTTGTTTCTTTTGCCTTCGTGGATGTATCTTGCAAGAAGTTACTATGGCCGAGTTCAAAAAGGGTGTTGCCTGTGTTCTTCTCTAGGATTTTGATGGAATCTTGTCTCACATTTAGATCTTTCATCCATTTTGAGTTTATCTTTGTGTATGGTGAAAGAGAGTGGTCTAGTTTCATTCTTCTGCATGTGGATGTCCAATTTTCCCAGCACCATTTATTGAAGAGACTGTCTTTCTTCCAATGGATAGTCTTTCCTCCTTTATCGAATATTAGTTGCCCATAAAGTTCAGGGTCCACTTCTGGATTCTCTATTCTGTTCCACTGATCTATGTGTCTGTTTTTGTGCCAGTACCACACTGTCTTGATGACCACAGCTTTGTAGTACAACCTGAAATCTGGCATTGTGATGCCCCCAGATATGGTTTTCTTTTTTAAAATTCCCCTGGCTATTCGGGGTCTTTTCTGATTCCACACAAATCTTAAAATAATTTGTTCTAACTCTCTGAAGAAAGTCCATGGTATTTTGATAGGGATTGCATTAAACGTGTATATTGCCCTGGGTAACATTGACATTTTCACAATATTAATTCTGCCAATCCATGAGCATGGAATATTTTTCCATCTCTTTGTGTCTTCCTCAATTTCTTTCAGAAGTGTTCTATAGTTTTGAGGGTATAGATCCTTTACATCTTTGGTGGTTTATTCCTAGGTATCTTATGCTTTTGGGTGCAATTGTAAATGGGATTGACTCCTTAATTTCTCTTTCTTCAGTCTCATTGTTAGTGTATAGAAATGCCACTGACTTCTGGGCATTGATTTTGTATCCTGCCACGCTACCGAATTGCTGTATGAGTTCTAGCAATCTTGGGGTGGAGACTTTTGGGTTTTCTATGTAGAGTATCATGTCATCGGCGAAGAGGGAGAGTTTGACTTCTTCTTTGCCAATTTGAATGCCTTTAATGTCTTTTTGTTGTCTGATTGCTGAGGCTAGGACTTCCAGTACTATGTTGAACAGCAGTGGTGAGAGTGGACATCCCTGTCTTGTTCCTGATCTTAGGGGAAAGGCTCCCAGTGCTTCCCCATTGAGAATGATATTTGCTGTGGGCTTTTCATAGATGGCTTTTAAGATGTCGAGGAATGTTCCCTCTATCCCTACACTCTGAAGAGTTTTGATCAGGAATGGATGCTGTATTTTGTCAAATGCTTTCTCTGCATCCAATGAGAGGATCATATGGTTCTTGGTTTTTCTCTTGCTGATATGATGAATCACATTGATTGTTTTACGGGTGTTGAACCAGCCTTGTGTCCCAGGGATAAATCCTACTTGGTCATGGTGAATAATTTTCTTAATGTACTGTTGGATCCTATTGGCCAGTATCTTGTTGAGAATTTTTGCATCCATGTTCATCAGGGATATTGGTCTGTAATTCTCCTTTTTGGGGGGTCTTTGTCTGGCTTTGGAATTAAGGTGATGCTGGCTTCATAGAACGAATTTGGAAGTACTCCATCTCTTTCTATCTTTCCAAACAGCTTTAGGAGAATAGGTATGATTTCTTCTTTAAACGTTTGATAAAATTCCCTGGGAAGCCATCTGGCCCTGGACTCTTGTGTCTTGGGAGGTTTTTGATGACTGCTTCAATTTCCTCCCTGGTTATTGGCCTGTTCAGGTTTTCTATTTCTTCCTGTTCCAGTTTTGGTAGTTTGTGGCTTTCCAGGAATGCGTCCATTTCTTCTAGATTGCCTAATTTATTGGCGTATAGCTGTTCATAATATGTTTTTAAAATCGTTTGTATTTCCTTGGTGTTGGTAGTGATCTCTCCTTTCTCATTCATGATTTTATTAATTTGAGTCTTCTCTCTCTTCTTTTTAATAAGGCTGGCTAATGGTTTATCTATCTTATTCTTTCAAAGAACCAACTCCTGGTTCTGTTGATCTGTTCCACAGTTCTTCTGGTCTCGATTTCGTTGAGTTCTGCTCGAATCTTTATTAACTCCCTTCTTCTCTTGGGTGTAGGATCTATTTGCTGTTTTTTCTCTAGCTCCTTTATGTGTAAGGTTAGCTTTTGTATTTGAGTTCTTTCCAGTTTTTGAATGGATGCTTGTATTGCGATGTATTTCCCCCTTAGGACTGCTTTTGCTGCATCCCAAAGATTTTGAACGGTTGTATCTTCATTCTCATTAGTTTCCATGAATCTTTTTAATTCTTCCTTAATTTCCTGGTTGACCCTTTTATCTTTTAGCAGGATGGTCCTTAACCTCCACGTGTTTGAGGTCCTTCCAAACTTCTTGTTGTGATTTAGTTCTAATTTCAAGGCATTATGGTCCGAGAATATGCAGGGGACAATCCCAATCTTTTGGTATCGGTTCAGACCCGATTTGTGACCCAATATGTGGTCTATTCTGGAGAAAGTTCCATGTGCGCTTGAGAAGAATGTGTATTCAGTTGAGTTTGGATGTAAAGTTCTGTAGATATCTGTGAAATCCATCTGGTCCAGTGTATCATTTAAAGCTCTCGTTTCTTTGGAGATGTTTTGCTTAGAAGACCTATCGAGTATAGAAAGAGCTAGATTGAAGTCACCAAGTATAAGTGTATTATTATCTAAGTATTTCTTCACTTTGGTTAATAATTGATTTATATTTGGCAGCTCCCACATTCGGAGCATATATTGAGGATTGTTAAGTCCTCTTGTTGAATAGATCCTTTAAGTATGATATAGTGTCCCTCTTCATCTCTCACTACAGTCTTTGGGGTAAATTTTAGTTTATCTGATATAAGGATGGCTACCCCTGCTTTCTTTTGAGGACCATTCGAATGGTAAATGGTTCTCCAACCTTTTATTTTCAGGCTGTAGGTGTCCTTCTGTCTAAAATGAGTCTCTTGTAGACAGCAAATAGATGGGTCCTGCTTTTTTATCCAGTCTGAAACCCTGCGCCTTTTGATGGGGTCATTAAGCCCGTTCACATTCAGAGTTACTATTGAGAGATATGAGTTTAGTGTTCATGATATCTATTCAGTCTTGTTTTTGTGGACTGTTCCACTGAACTTCTTCTTAAAGGGGAATTTTAAGAGTCCCCCTTAAAATTTCTTGCAGAGCTGGTTTGGAGGTCACATATTCTTTTAGTTGCTGCCTGTCTTGGAAGCTCTTTATCTCTCCTTCCATTTTGAATGAGAGCCTTGCTGGATAAAGTATTCTTGGTTGCATGTTCTTCTCATTTAGGACCCTGAATATATCCTGCCAGCCCTTTCTGGCCTGCCAGGTCTCTGTGGAGAGGTCTGCTGTTACCCTAATACTCCTCCCCATAAAAGTCAGGGATTTCTTGTCTCTTGCTGCTTTAAGGATCTTCTCCTTATCTTTGGAATTTGCAAGCTTCACAATTAAATGTCGAGGTGTTGAACGGTTTTTATTGATTTTAGGGGGGGATCTCTCTATTTCCTGGATCTGAATGCCTGTTTCCCTTCCCAGATTAGGAAAGTTTTCAGCTAGAATTTGTTCAAATACATATTCTGGCCCTCTGTCCCTTTCGGCGCCCTCGGGAACCCCAATTAAACGTAGGTTTTTCTTCTCAGGCTGTCGTTTATTTCCCTTAATCTATCTTCATGGTCTTTTAATTGTTTGTCTCTTTTTTCCTCAGTTTCCCTCTTTGCTATCAACTTGTCTTCTAGTCACTCACTCGTTCTTCCACCTCGTTAACCCTCGTCGTTAGGACTTCTAGTTTGGATTGCATCTCATTCAATTGATTTTTAATTTCTGCCTGATTAGCTCTAAATTCTGCAGTCATGAAGTCTCTTGAGTCCTTTATACTTTTTTCTAGAGCCACCAGTAGCTGTATAATAGTGCTTCTGAATTGGCTTTCTGACATTGAATTGTAATCCAGATTTTGTAACTCTGTGGGAGAGAGGACTGTTTCTGATTCTTTCTTTTGAGGTGAGGTTTTCCTTCTAGTCATTTTGCTCAGTGCAGAGTGGCCAAAAGCAAGTTGTATTGGGAAAAGAGAAAAGGAAGAAGGAAGGAAGAAAGAAGGAAAAAAAGGAAGAGAAAAAAAAGAAGAAAAAAAAAAGAAGAAAAAAGAAAGAAAAGAAAGGAGAAAAAAAGGGGGTGGGGAAGGAAACAAATCAAAAAGCAAAACAAAAAAAACAAAACAAACAAAAAAAAACAAAAAAAAAAAAAAAAGAACCACGGGGAGTATCTTCTGATTCTGTGTTCTTTAAGTCCCTTGGCTTCTCCTGGAAGTTGTCCGTCTAGCTGGTGTTCTGGGGGAGGGGCCTGTTGTGCTGATTTTCAGGTGTTAGCAGTTGGGGGAGCTGCTGTGCCCCTGCCTGGTGCAGGGCTCAGTGGGGGCAGCTCTGGAAACCTGGATTCAGCTCCGGCAGGAACTCCGTCTGCAGGGCCTGGAGGCTCCGGGGCGGGGCCGCTGATCTGCTCAGCTGGGGCAGGAGCGTCCTTGCTGTCCTGGGCCCTCCCGGCCTCTGCCTGTCCCGGGGAGGCCGGATCCTGGGCTGTGTCCCGGCGCCCTGTGCTCCGGAGCCTGCTGGTGGATTCGCGCTCCCGGCCGCGCAACCCCCTCCGCGGAGCCACCGCCCGAGCCCCCGAGCTGCTCCTGGAACCGCGCAGGCCCCTCTGCACGGAGCCTCTTCCTCTGCCCGAGCCCGGCCGAGCTGCTCCCGGGGCCGCGCCCCCTCCGCGCAGCCTCCTCCGTGGAGCCGCCGCCGAGCCCCCCCCCCCCCCCACCCCCCCCCCCCCCGAGCTGCTCCGGTCCCCCTGCGCGCTGCAGCCCTTAGGGAGTTCGGCGCACTCTCCTGGGCGCGGAGTTGCTGTTACTGTCCCGGGGAGCCCGAGGGCATCCCCTCCCTCCTGGGTCCTGCTCCAACTCCCCGCGAGCCCCTTTCCGCCCGGGAAGGTCGGTGCAGCTCCTGCTCCTCCGGGACGGGGCTCTCCTGTCCTGGGAACTCGCCCCGGCCTCAGCCCGGCTCCTCGCGGGCCCCTCCCCCTTGGAGGCCTTTGTTTCTTTATTTCTTTTTCCCCGTCTTCCTACCTTGATAGAAGCGCGAACTCTTCTCACTGTTGCATTCCAGCTGGTCTCTCTTAAATCTCAGGTCGAATTCATAGATTTTCAGGATAATTTGAAGGTTTTCTAGGTAGTTTGGTGGAGACAGGTGATTTGGAGACCCTGCTCTTCCGCCATCTTGCTCCTCCCTCAGTTTCCCTCTTTACCATCAACTTGTCTTCTATGTCACTCACTCGTTCTTCTACCTCGTTAACCCTCATCGTTAGGACTTCTAGTTTGGATTGCATCTCATTCAATTGATTTTTAATTTCGGCCTGATTGGATCAAAATTCTGCAGTCATGAAGTCTCTTGAGTCCTTTATGCTTTTTCTAGAGCCACCAGTAGCTGTATAATAGTGCTTCTGAATTTGCTTTCTGACATTAAATTGTTATCCAGATTTTGTAACTCTGTGGGAGAGACGACTGTTTCTGATTCTTTCTTTTGAGGTGAGGTTTTCCTTCTAGTCATTTTCCTGAGTGCAGAGTGGCCAAAAAGAAATTGTATTGGGAAGGGATCCCTGGATGGCGCAGCGGTTTGGCGCCTGCCTTTGGCCCAGGGCGCGATCCTGGAGACCCGGGATCGAATCCCACATCGGGCTCCCGGTGCATGGAGCCTGCTTCTCCCTCTGCCTGTGTCTCTGCCTCTCTCTCTGTGACTATCATAAATAAATAAATACCTTAAAAAAATTAAAAAAAAAGAAATTGTATTGGGAAAAGGAAAAGAGAGGAGAGAAAGAAGGAAAGAAAGAGAAACGAAAAAGAATAAAGGAAAAAAGGAAATAGGGAATAAAAAGAGAAAGAAAGGGATCCCTGGATGGTGCAGCGGTTTGGCACCTGCCTTTGGTCCAGGGCGCGATCCTGGACCCGGGATCGAATCCCACATCGGGCTCCTGGTGCATGGAGCCTGCTTCTCCCTCTGCCTGTGTCTCTGCCTCTCTCTCTCTCTGTGACTATCATAAATAAATAAATACCTTAAAAAATTAAAATGAAAAAGAAAAAGAAAGAAAGGGGGGAAAAGGGGAGGGCGAAGCAATCAGAAATAAAAAAAAACATGGAGGATATCTTCTGATTCTGTATACTTTAAGTCCCTTGACTTCCCCTGGAACTTGCCTGTCTAGCCGGTCTTCTGGGGGAGGGGCCTGTTGTGCTGATTTTCAGGTGTTAGTACTTGGGGGAGCCGCTATGTCCCCTGCCTCGTGCAGGGCTCAGTGGTTAGTTTCCCCCATGAGGCCCCAGGAGGAACAACTCCAGTGGTAGCGGCCAGCTCTGGAAACCTGTATTCAGCCCCCGCAGTAACTCAGGAGCAGTCCTTCTGCAGGTCCTGGAGGCTCTGAGGCGGGTCCGCTGATCTGCTCAGCTCTGGACAGGAGCGTCCTTGCTGTCCTGGGCCTTGCGGGCCTCTGCTTGTCCCTGGGGAGGCCGAATCCTGGGCTGTGCCCCGGCGCCCTGTGCTCCGGGGCCTGTGCTGTTGGATTCTCGCTCCCCCCATAGCCACCTCACTGCAGAGCCACCGCCCGAGCCCCTCTGAGTTGCTCCTGGAGCTCCGCATCCCCCTCTGAATGGAGCCTCTTCCTCTGCAGGAGGCGCTGCTGCCAAGCTGCTCCTAGGGCCGTGAAAACCCCTTTGTGCAGAGCTGCCACCCATCCTGACAGAGCTGCTCCCCGGTCAATGCATGTGCCCTGCGGCCCTTAGGGAGCTCGCAGCACTCTCCCGGGAGTGCAGGTGTCTATTAGTGTCCCAGGGATCCCTAGGGCATCCCCGCCCTCCTGGGTCCTGCTCTGACTCCTTGAAGTTGCCATTCTGCCCTGGAAGATTGGTGAAGCTCCTCCTTCTCCCAGGACAGAGCTCTTCTGTCCTGTGGGTACTTCCCGGCCTTAGCCAGGCTCCTCACAGGGCCCCTCACCCTTGGATGCCCTTTTTTTCTTATTTCTTTTTCCCGTCTTCCTACCTTGATAGAATCACGAACTTTCCACTGTAGCATTCGGTCTGGTCTCTGTTTAAATCTCAGGCCGAATTAATAGATTTTCAGGATGATTTGAAGGTTATCTAGGTAATTTCGTGGGGACAGGTGATTTGGGGACCCTACACTTCTGCCATCTTGCCCCTCCTCCTGTATGTTGCATTTTAGCTTTGGTTGTTTTCTTCATTTTGCGGAAGCTTTTCAATTTGATGAAGTCCCAATAGTAATTTTGGTTTTGTTTCCCTCACCTCAGAGGCATATCTAGAAAGAAGATCCAATGGACAATGTCAAAGACTTTGCTGCCTATCTTTTCTTCTTTGTATTGTTTCAGGTCTCACATTTAGGTGTTTCATCCATATTGAATTTATTTTTATATATATGGTATAAGAAAGTGGTCCAGTTAAATTCTTCTGTATGTGGCTGCCTGGTTTTCCCAACATCATTTGTTCTTATCCTGGGGTCATGGTTAGGGTTTGTTGAAGAGACTATCTTTGCCTTTGGATATTCCTTGCTGCCTTGTTGTCGATTAATGGATCATAGAGTTACAGGTTTGTACCTTGTTTTGGATTTCCATTTTGTTCTATTGATCTAAGCATCTCCTGTTGGGAGGTTCTTGATTGCTGATTCAATTTCTTTGCTGGTTATCTGTCTGTTCAAGTTTCTTATTTCTTCCTTTATCATTTTTGTTATGTTATATGTTTCCAGGAATTGATCTATTTCTTCCAGGTTCTAGGTTGCTGGCATATATTTTTCATAATGTTCTCTTATAATCCTTTGTATTTCTGTAGTGTTGGTTTTATTTCTCTTTTCTCATTTGTGATTTTATTTGGGTCCTTTCTCATCTTTTTATCTTTTTTCTTTTTTAAAGATTTTATTTATGGATTCATGAGAGACATAGGGAGAGAGAGGGATAGGCAGAGGGAAAATGAGGCTCCCATGCGGGGACCTTTGATCCCCCAGGTCCCCGGGATCATGACCTGAGCCAAAGCAGATGCTCAACCACTGAGGTACCCAGGTTCCTTGCTGATTCAATTCTTTTGCTAGTTATGGGTCTGTTCACATTTTCTATTTCTTCCTATTTCAGGTTTGCTCATTTGCACATTTCTAGGGATTTGTCCATTTCTTCCAGTTCTCCCAGTTTGTTAGCATATAATTTCATAGTATTCCCTTATAATTGTCTTATTTTTCTGGTGTTGATTGTGATCTCTCTTCTCTCATTTGTGATTTTATTTATATAGGTCTTTTCTCTTTTCTCATTGATAAAGCTGGCTATGGCTTGATCCGTTTTATTTATTATTTTGAAGATCCAGCTCTTAGTTTCGTTATTCCATTCTACTGTTTTGTTGTTTCTGTATTTTTTATCTCTGCTCTCATCTTTATTTTTCCCTTCTTCTGTAGGCTTTAGGCTTTGTTTGCTATTTCTTTTCCAGTTCCTTTAGGTGTAGGGTTAGGTTGTGTATTGGAGACTTCTTGTTTCTTGAGGTAGGCCTGTATTGCTATGTACTTCCCTCTTAGGACTGCCTTTGCTACATTCCAGAGTTTTGGAGAAACATATTTTCATTTTCATTTGTTTTAAATTTCCTCTTTAATTTCCTGGTTGATCCATTCATTCTCTAGTAGGATGATCATAATCTCCACGTGTTTTTTGTCTGTCCAATTCTTTTTTCTTACTGTCGACTTCGAGTTTCATAGCATCGAGTTCCAAAAATGTACAGTGTGTGATATCAACCTTCTTGTACCTGTTGTACCTGTTGAGGGCTGATTTGTGGCCCATGATATGATCTGTTCTGGAGAATATCCCATGTGCACTTGAAAGGAATGTGTATTCTGCTTTAGGAAGAAATATTCAGACTATATCTGTTGAGTCCCTGTGGTCCAGTGTGTCAAGGCTATTGTTCCCCTGTTGATTTTCTGCATAGACAATCGGTCCATTGTCATAAGTGGGTGTTAAAATCCCCTGTCATTGTATTATTATCAGTGAGTTCCTGTACGTTTGTTGTTAATTCGTTTCTATATTTAGGTACTCCCATGTTGCAGCATAAATATTTAGTTGTTGGATCTTTTTTTTTAAATAAATTTATTTTGATTGGTGTTGAATTGACCAACATTCCGAATAACACCCAGTGCTCATCCCATCAAGTTCCCTCTCAGTGCCCATCACCCATTCACACACACTTCTGCCCCTCCTCCCCTCCCAGCACCCCTAGTTCATTTCGCAGAGTTAGGAGTCTTTATGTTCTGTCTCCCTTTCTGATATTTCCTATACAATTCTTCTCCATTCCCTATATTCTCTTTCAGTATTATTTATTCCACAAATGAATGAGAACATACACTGTTTGTCCTTCTCCGTTTGACTTACTTCACTCAGCATAATACCTTCCAGTTCCATTCACGTTGAAGCAAATGGTGGGTATCTGTCATTTTTAATGACTGAGTATTATTCCATTGTATATATAAACCACATCTTCTTTATCCATTCAACTTTGATGGACAGGGAGGCTCCTTCCACAGTTTGGCTATTGTGGACATTCCTAATATAAACCTCAGGGTGAGGGATCCCTGGGTGGCGCAGCGGTTTGGCGCCTGCCTTTGGCCCAGGGCGCGATCCTGGAGACCCGGGATCGAATCCCACATCAGGCTCCCGGTGCATGGAGCCTGCTTCTCCCTCTGCCTGTGTCTCTGCCTCTCTCTCTCTCTCTGTGACTATCATAAATAAATAAAAATTTAAAAAAAAAATAAATAAACCTCAGGGTGCAGGTGTCCCGGCGTTTCATTGCATCTGAATCTTTGAGGTTAATCTCCAACAGTGCAATTTCTGGGTCGTTGTACAGGTCTATTTTATCTCATTGTGGAACCTCCACAGAGTTTTCCAGAGTGGCTGCACCAGTTCACATTCCCACCAACAGTGGTTTCTATATTAGGTACTCCCATGTTGGCAGCATAAATATTTAGTTGTTTGATCTTGATAGAGAGTCTTTTTAATTATGAAATATTGCCCTTCTTCATTTCTTCTTACATTTTGTTCTTTCTTTTTGAAATTTTAATTACTTATTTATATATTCATGAGAGATACACAGAGAAGCAGAAGAAGGAACATAGCAGAGTGAGAGGCAGGCTCCCCAAAGGGAGGCTGATGTGGGACTCGATCCTGGGATCGCAGGATCACACCCTGAGCCGAAGGCAGATGCTCAACCACTGAGCCACCATGTGTCCCCCAGGGTTTGGTTTCAAATCTCGTTTGTCTGATATAAGTATGGGTCCTCCAGCTTTCTTTTGATATCCATTAGCGTGATATATGATTTTCCATCCCCTGACTTTCAATCTGTTGGTGTCTATAGGTCTAAGGTGAGCATCCTTTAGGCAGCGTACAGATGGATGTTGTTTTTTAATAATAATATTATGATTGAGATGAGAGAGAGAGAGAGAGAGAGAGAGAGAGAGAAGGCAGAAAATTAAGCAGAGAGAGAACAGGCTCCCCACCAGGGCCCAATATGGGACTCGATCCCAGACTCCAGGATCACACCCTGAGTCAAAGGCAGAGGCTCAACCCCTGAGTCACCCAGGCATCCCGGATACTGCTTTTTAAGCCACTCTGATACCTTATATGTTTTGATTGAAGCATTTAGTCTATCAGCATTCAGAGTGATTATTCAAAGATATGAACTTTGTGCATTTGTGTTACCGGAAGAGTTGGTTTTTCTGGTGACGTTCTCTGGGCCTTTCTAGTCTTTGTTGCTTTTGATCTCTTTTTTTCCCCCACTAGAAGAGTCCCTCTTAAAATTCCTTACTGGACTGGTTAAGTGGTCCTGAACTCCTTTATATGTTGCCTGTCTGGGAAATCTTTATCTCTCTTTCTCTCCTGAATGACACACTTGCTGAAGAAAGAATTCATACAAATTGGACTCCAATAAAAAGAAATTTAAAAACAAAAAATAAATTCTTGCTAAAATGATTGAGGAAAATGGCATTTAGGAGGAAAACCAGAAGCAGAAAGATAGGAGGACAGATTTCACTCTCCGTAGGCCTTCACAGGGACCTGGTATCCTTTCCTAGGAGGGCCCCCCTCCGAAGGATGCTTCCTGCCCCTCTGCCCTCTTTGTTGGAAACACAGCAGGCACATCTCCATGCCTCCAGCACCTCTGCAGTCATGGCTTATAGCGTTTTCCATGTATCCTATTGGGGACCAACAGCGTAGTGTATGTAACCATCTGGCTGCTGTTTGACAACATTGGGGGGATTCTGACTTTTGTTGGTTTTGAGGTGCATGTGTGTCTATCACATGCAGCTATCCCGTGCAGGTGTCGGATCCTCTGGCTGGGTCATCCAAACACCCCAAAATCCGTTGGCAGAATATCATTTCTGGTGCTGGCGCTGGGCGGCTAGCTGGGCTCTCCTGGCTACGCCGGGGCTCACTCGTGCAGGACTTTCAGCTGGAGGGTCAGCTGAGCTGGAAGTTCCGGCTTGGCCACATTCCCATATCCAGCAGTGGGTCCGGCCTCCCCTGGAAGGCACGTGGGGACGTCAGCTGTGTTTGCCTGGCGGCGCCCCTGCAGGGGCTGGTTGGGCCTAGGTGGTGCCTGCTCCTCCTGTCTGGGGGGTCTCTCCATGCCCCATGCAAAGAGTTCTGGGAGACGCAGAAATGGGCTGGCTGTGCATTTTCGCACCACATCACTTTATTGACTTTCTACAGCAATCGGGCCCAGAGCCGTGGGTGCGTGCCTGCCCCTGGGGAAGAGAACTTCCTGTCCTTTAAGTGGGGGCAAGAATCAAACGGGGTGGGTGGGCTGGTGCTGGAGTTCCCCACCTGGGAGCATGTGTTGATCCGGGTGGGGGCGTGTGTCCTGAGGTTTCAGCCTGAGTGACGATTCTGAGGACAGCAGAGCTGACCTGGACCTGCAGCTCATGGGCTCCTGTGCTGGGTCCCCGCAGGGCAGCTGGACCCTGGCCTCGGGCCCCTCTGGAACCCCAGCACCTGGAGGAGCCTGCCTTATCGTGTGGGTGTGGGTGTGGCCCACCGGCTTACCCCTCCACTCCCCACACTGGTGTGACCCGGGATCCCCAGGGCTGCCCTACGATAAGCGACCTGTATCTGTGGGGCATGCCCAGGGCCCAGGAGGCCACATCCAGCTTTGAGAGGGCTCACTCAGCCTGGGGCCAGAATCCAGGGTTGGCCAGGGCTATGGGGGCCTGATTCCATTAGTCTTTGAGCTGGGACTGTTGGGGCCTCAAATCAACCCAGCCCCCACAGAGCATGGGCCCAAGTCAGCCCAGGTCCCTCTGGGTTAGGGGCTGCTGTCCTGTGCAGGGTGTCCCCACCCTCCAGGAGGGACCGTGGATGGAGGCAGGGTACAGTGTGTGCTCTGCACCACTCTCCTGTACACAAACTGTCTGGGGCTCCCTGCCTTCCCTCCTCCCTGCAACCCCTGGGTACTCAATGGGACACCCGGGCTTCTGATGGGAGCAGGGTATCCAGAGAACCCCAGGGAGTTTGAGCATGTCCCACAGGGTGCAGCTGCACTGGGTCCTTGTTAGGGGCCAATGGTGTGGGGGGTGGATGGTGTGTGGGCATGGGTATGACGGTGGTGGGGTGTGGGGGATGGCGTAAGGGGGATGGTGTTGGGGTATAGTGTGGGTGGGGATTGTGTGAGGCTGTGTGTGTGTAAGGGAGATGGTGTAGGGGCTATGCCACGGGGGATGATGATGTTAGGGGATGGTGTGGGTCTGGGGGATGGGAGGATGGTGTGGGGGGCTGGTGAACACAGGGCATCCCCTTTCTCTAAGATGCACACGGAGACATCTACAGATAAAGGCGACCCCAGTCTGGGGTATGCTGTGTCACCTTCCCCTGGGGCCCCGTGTGGTGAGTGCAGGGCCCTGGCTGGACCTGGGGCATTATCTGGGGGTCATCATACTATGTATGTTTATAAATTGCAAATTGTCTCAAATTGAATGCATAGAATTTAGAAATATAAAAAGTGCTGATGGTGGATATCACCCTGGACCCTTCCGACCCTCATCAGATCGATGTGTGTCCTCCTCCAGTCACGGCCATGCACCCTGCCCCCAGGTCCCCTTACTTGCCCCATGGCCTCCACCCCAGCCCCCTGCTTTTCAGGGGCTGTCCCTCACCCCTTTGGGGTTCAGCTCACATGGCAATCCCTGGAGGCCCCGTCCTAGTGGCCTCCTCATCCGTGAGACCCCGAGGGTGGGGGCACGGTGTTCATCCCAAACAACCTACAATGCAGCTGTGTGTTGTTGGCTGCTGTTCTTCCCCCGGGCTCTGAAGCCCGGTGTTCCCTACCCAGAAACCCCCGGTCCTTCTGGGTCCCGATCCCCCTGGCCCCTCAGCCTCACCCTACCCCATAGTAGTCCCAAAACATGACGTGACTGCTGAACATCCTTTTGACATCCAGGTCCCCCAGCGTGATGTCCCTAGAGGAGACCAGGGCTTCCTCCTTCATTTCCTGTGGGAAAACCGGGGAGGAGGAGCTGACGTCAGGGGACACAGACCCCAACCTGTCTGTCCTGGGCAGGGAGCCCTGGGGTCACCATGGGAGTGTGTACTGCCAAAACCTCCTTCCTTCCTCTGGGAGGCCAGGGATGGCAGGAGTGCCCACCATGCCCATGGGACCTGTGTGACGGCCTGTGCCAGGTGTTGTAGGCAGGGAGGTAACTGTCACCCTGGGTGGCAGGGGATAGAGGTTCAGCCAAGGTGGGAGGGGACATGGGGGTGTTGTGCTCAAGATTGCGAATCTGAGAAACCACTAAGGAGCTGACACCAAGCAAACACACAAGGGTTGATTTCCAACTTGAGCTTGCGTCCAAGTACACCCAACACAGCGGAGTAGGGACTTGGACCCCGAGGTGGGTTTTAGCTTAGTTTTAAGGGCTTGTCTCAGGGTCCTCCAGAAGGGGTGGAGCAATTCCTCAAGGTCTGTTTACATTTTGATATGGGCCTTCAAGGGTATTGAGCTCTGCTCTCATTCTAGTAGCGCTTCCAGCCGTTGGCATGGGCTCAGTTTCATTCTATTGTGGGGAATTCTAGGACATTAAGCTGTAAACTTTTGTTTTTTTTTTTCCTGTAACTGAGTAATGTAAATTTCAGGTCTTCTTCACAGGGGCCTGGGATGGCTGGACTTGTTCGAACACTGAACTTAAAGTAGAAATGGCCTTCATTTTCTCGGCCTCCTTGCGTCCAGTACCATCCTATCTAGCTCTTTCCCCTTCCCTGGAGCTCCTAAGAGAGAATTGCAAATGACCTCAGCTTGGCAGCATGTGTTGGGAGAAAGGCCCAGGGATTTGGGATCAGGAGACCTGGGTTGTGGGCGTCCCAGCTGTGCAGCAGGATTCCATGCTGCAGACTCTTATTCCTAAGGCTTATCTTGACAACTGACTTTTGTACATAGAAAAGCTCTCCTTTATCTTTAAAAGATGAGGAGCGAGGTCAAAGTTTTTTTTTCTCTGCCCATCTAATTGCTCAGATTCCAATCTGAGACATATTTCCTGTTAATAAGGATAATTTACTATCCGTAGTACTATGGTTTAAAATATTCCTGACACAAGTAATTCAGAGGGATGAGGGTTTCTCATCTCTTTCTTCACAGCTCAGTCACTCATCGGAAATGCATCTTTATGATTTGGAAAGAACTGAGAGATATTATTACAATGGTCCTATTATTATGTGAAGGATTCTTCCCCTGAGATTCTTCCCCTATTTCAACTGACACTTAAACACTGTGAACTCTTTGGAAGACAAATGTCAAGGAAATAAATGTTATGCATTGCTAATTTAAATGCACTTGCAATATGGTGTCTATTATAATAGAATTATTTTTATCTGATTTTTGCTATTATTATCCGTTCCTGCTTTTCAGGTTGAGGAGGCATTATACGTTCATAAGTGTTGTTCTTTCCTTCTGATATAAAATTATTTTCTTTGTTCACACCGAAGGAACTCTATAAGAATAAGGGAAAAGTTAATTCAACAATTCTTAAAATGTCTTCAACTTGGAGCCTGATTCATTTAAGTCAATTTTCAAAATAAATCTTATTTATTAGGGAAAAAAACAAGATTTAGAGGGAAATTGAAAAGATAGTACAGAGCATTCGCATGCACTGGCACTCAATTTCTCCAATTATTGATATCTTATATTAGTACGGTACAAATAGGAGCTAATGAATCAATATTAAAATATTCGCATTAACCAAGTCCATACTTTATTCAGATTTCCTTAGCTTTTGCTAAGTTACCATCCCTCATATCACATTCATTTGTGATCCTGTTTTCTTAGCCTCCTCTGGATTGTAACAGTCTTTCAGCCTTTCCTTGTTGTTGTTGAATGGAACACTTTGAGAAGTAGAGTATTTTGTAAAATTTCCCTCAGTTGGGACATGTCTGTTGTTTATCTCATGATTGAACTGTTTTTGTGGATTATATACAGAGATATACTGCTATTTTTATTATATCATATAAAGGATAGATACTATCAACATGATTTTCAGTCTTGGGTATCGATCTGATCATCTTGCTGAGGTAGTGTTTGTCAGCTTTCCTCCGTAGTAAAGTGATTTATTATTATTATTATATTATAGTATTATTATTATATTATTATATTATCATTCTTATTTTAGGTTTTTCATAATATATTTTGCAGAAGGAAGTTACTATGTGTATTGCACACATAAAAGTGTGAAGATATGCTCATGAACTTGAGTGTGGTATGTCTGCACGAATTGTTTGAAATTCTTCTACATGGGAGATTTCTCTTCTTGTGGGTTTCTTTGTTTGTTTCTTTTTCAAAGATGTTATTTATTTATATGAGAGAGAGAGAGAGGAGAAAAAAGCATGAGCGAAAGGGGCAGAGGGAGAGGGGAGAAGCAGGTTCCCTGCTAAACAGGGAGTCTGCCTTGGGACCTGGATCATGATCTGAGCCTAAGGCAGAAGCTAACTGACTGAGCCAACCAGGTGCCAATCTATCTTTTTTTCTTTCTTTCTTTCTTTCTTTTCTTTCTTTCTTCTTTCTTCTTTCTTTCTTTCTTTCTTTTTCTTTCATTTCTTTCTTTTTTTTAATGGTTTGTTATTTTTTTAAATTTTTATTTATTTATGATAGTCACAGAGAGAGAGAGAGAGAGAGGCAGAGACACAGGCAGAGGGGAGAAGCAGGCTCCATTGCACTGGGCGCCTGACGTGGGATTCTATCCCGGGTCTCCAGGATCGCACCCTGGGCCAAGGCAGGGCGCTCTAAAACCATTGCGCCACCCAGGGATCCCTCTTTCTTTCTTTTATTTTAATAATAATTTTATTTTTTATTGGTGTTCAATTTGCCAGCATACAGAATAACACCCAGTGCTCATCCCGGCAAGTGCCCCCCTCAGTGCCCATCACCCATTCACCCCCACCGCCCCGCCCTCCTCCCCATCCATCACCCTAGTTCATTCCCTGAGTTAGGAGTCTTTATATTCTGTCTCCCTTTCTGATATTTCCCACATATTTCTTCTTCCGTTCCCTTATATTCCCTTTCACTATTATCTATATTCCCAAATGAATGAGAACATACAATGTTTGTCCTTCTCCGATTGAGTTACTTCACTCAGCATAATACCTTCCAGTTCCATTCACGTTGAAGCAAATGGTTGGGGTATTTGTCGGTTTCTAATGGCTGAGCAAGGCCCACCTGTTCTCTCTCTCTTCATCTTCTGAGTCTCCTAAAATATGAATGTTATTGTTTTATAAGTGGCTGACTTCCCTACGTCTGTTTCTGTGGTCCATAACCTTTCTTGTTTTTTATGGCTTCTACGTGGGACTGCATCTCAGTTATAGCATTTTTAACGTTGGCCTGACTAGATTTAGTTCTTTTATTTCTACTGTAAGGTGATTCTCTAGTTTCTTCTGTGCTCTTTTTCCAGCCCAGCTGCTATCTTTATAATAATTGTTTTAAACTGTAGTTAGACATCATATATGTGTATTGATGGACTTCCTGGCTGTGAGTACTACCTCATATTATTTTATAGAGGTGAATTTCTCCATCTCATTACCTTTTCCAGAAAAGAAAGAGGGAAGAAAAAGAAAAAACCATGGAAAACAATAACAACTGCCCTCCAAAAAAAAACAAAAACACACCAGATTATTTTGGCCTGCATTTTCAAAGACTCTAAATCCCAAAATATGAAACACAATTAAAGTACCATGAAAATAAAAATAAGAAATATATAAGGTACATACATAAAAATTAAAATAAGGCAATTAATAAAAAAATAAAAAAAATAAATGAAATAAAGCACAAAGTACAAAGGAAGCTAGATCCTTCTTTCCAGGCAGAGCTGAATCTCTGCATCTTCTGTGGTCCGACAACTTGGTGGCAGTGAGTGGTCTGTGCAGGGTCTGGGGATGGGCTCTGGCGCTGATTATCAGGTGCCACATCTGCTTGGTAGATGCAACTGCGGGATCAGAGGCAGGGTGGGCATCAGCACCTCTGGCCTCCAGTGGGCGGTGCAGTGCTGCTCCCTGAGACCCCCCTGGTGGGCAGGATGCGGGTGGGGTCTCTGGTTCCTCTGGATCTGGGACTGAGTCATCCTTCCCCCCCAGTCTGCATGGGCTTCCACAGAAGAGCTCCCAAGTCCCCGGGTCTCCGCCGATTCTCTCAGAACCCTGCGTTTTACTCTACCTGTGTCCGAGCTTCTTTTGGTTTTGTTTTTTTATCTCAGAGAAGCTGACACTGATGCAAACACAGGAGGGTTTATTTACAAGCTCGAGCTTGTGTCCAAGTATACCCAACAGAGTGAAGCAGGGACTTGGAGATGGGTTTTAGCTTAGTTTTAAGGGCTGTCTTGGGGACCTCCAGAAGGGCTGGAGCAATTCCTCAAGTTCTGTTTACATTTTGATATGGGACATTCAAGGGCATTGAGCTCTGTTCTCATTCTAATAGAGGCTTCCTGTCCTTGGCCTGGGCTCAGTTTTGATCCTATTGTGGGGCTTTCTAGGTCATTAAGCTGTAAACTTTTGTTTTTTTTTTCCTGTAACTGAAGTAATGTAAATTTCAGCTCTCTTCTTCACAGGGACCTGGGATGGGTGGACTTGTGCTAAAGCTGAATTTAAATTGGAATGGCCTTAATTTTCTTGGCCTCCACGCTTCCCATCCCATCCTATCTAGCTCCTTCCGCCTTCCCCAGAGCTCCTAAGAGAGCAATTGCAAATGACCTCAGCTTGGCAGCCTTTGTTGGGGGACAGGTCCAGGGATTTGGGATCAGGAAGACCTGGGCGTGGGCTTCCCAGCTGTGCAGCAGTATTCCATGCTTGCAGACTCTTATTCCATAAGGCTATCTTGACAACTGACTTTGTACATAGAAAAGCTCTCCTTTATCTTTAAAAGATGAGGAGCGAGTCAAAGCTTTTTTTTCTCTGCGCATCTAATTGCTCAGATTCCAATCTGAGACATATTTCCTGTTAATAAGGATAATTTACTATCCGTGGTACTATGGTTTAAAATATTCTGACACAAGTAATTCAGAGGGATGAGGGCTTCTCATCTCTTTCTTCACAGCTCAGTCACTCATCAGGAAATGCATCTTTATGGATTTAGAAAGAACTGAGAGACATTATTGGTCCTATTATTTATGTGAAGGATCCTTCCCTGAGATTCTTCCCCTGTTTCAAGTGACACTGAAACACTTTGAACTCTTTGGAAGACAAATGTCAAGGAAATAAATGTTATGCATTGCTAATTTTAAATGCACTTGCAATATCGTGTCTATTATACTAGAATTATTTTTATCTGATTTTTGCTATTTATTATCTGTTCCTGCTTTTCAGGTTGAGGAGGCATTATGCATGTTCATAAGTGTTTTTCTTTCCTTCTGATCTAAAATTCTTACTTTGTTTCCATCAAAGGAACTCTTTAAGAATAAGGCAAAAGTTAATTCAACTATTCTTAAAATGTCTTCACACTTGGAGCCTGATTCACTTAAGTCAATTTTCAAAATAAATCTTATTTATTAGGAAAAAAACAAAGATTTATAGGGAAATTGAGATGAGCATTCGCATTGCACTCGCACTCAATTTCTCCAATTATTGATACCTTATATTAGTACGGTACAAATATTAGCTAATGAATCAATATTAAAAACTTTGCATCTCAAAAAAGACCAAAAAAAGACCCGGGATCGAATCCCACTCGGGCTCCCGGTGCATGGAGCCTGCTTCTCCCTCTGCCTGTGTCTCTGCCTCTCTCTCTCTCTGTGACTATCACAAATAAATAAATAAATCCCTTAAAAAAAATTTTCACAAAAGACCCCAAAAAAAAAAAAAAAAAGAAAAACAAGGCCATAGTTTATTCAGATTTCCTTAGTTTTTGCTAAGTTACAATCCCTCATATCACATTCCATTTGTCCTCCTCTTTCCTTAGGCTCATCTGGATTGTGACAGTCTTTCTGCCTTTCCTTGTTTGTTGTTGAACTGGAACACTTTGAGAAGTCGAGTATTTTGTAAAATTTCCCTCAGTTGGGACGTGTCTGTTGTTTATCTCATGACTGAACTGTTTTGTGGATTATATACAGAGACATACTGCCATTTTCATTATATCATATAAGGATAGATACTATCAACATGATTCATCAGTCTTGGTATCGATCTGATCATCTTGCTGAGGTAGTGTTGTTCAGCTTTCTCAGTAGTAACTCATTCTGTATTATTATTATTATATTATTATATTATCAATATTATTTTAAGTTTTTCATATTATATTTTGTAGAGGAAGTTACTATGTGTATTCCACACAGAAGAGTGGGAAAGCTATGCTCATGAACTTGAGGGTGGAATGTCTTCACAAATGTTTGAAATTCTTCTACATGGGCGATTTCTCTTCCTTGTGGGTTGCTTGTTTGCTTCTTTTTCAAGATGTTTTTTATTTATTTGAGAGAGTGAGGAGAGATAAAGCATGAGCGAGAGAGCCAGAGGGAGAGGGGAGAAGCAGGTTCCCTGCTGAACAGGGAGCCTGCCTTGGGACCTGGATCATGATCTGAGCCTAAGGTAGAAGCTTAACTGACCAGAGCCACACAGGTGCCCACTCTTTTCTTTCTTTCTTCTTTTTTCTTTCTTCTTTCTTTTCTTTCTTTATTTCTTTCTTTCTTTCTTTTTTCTTCTTTTTCTTTCTTTCTTTTCTTTTTTCTTTCTTTTCTTTCTTTTTTTCTTTCTTTTCATTTCTTTCTTTCTTTCTTTCTTTCTTTCTTTCTTTCTTATTCCTTTCTCTTCCTTCCTTCCCTTCCTTCCTTACTTCCTTCCTTCCTTCCTCCTCTTCCTTCTTTCTTTTCTTTCTTTCTTTCTCTTTCTTCTCTTTCTTTCTTTCTTTCTTTCTTCAAGCCAGCAACTTCTTAGGAATTCCTCCCTCAGATGGGAGCTACATACTAACATCCAAACCAGAGTACCTAGCTGAAAGCTCTCTCTCTGGGGCAATTCTCTTTCAGAGATGAGCTGAATAAGTGGTCCTGCCATGTTCCACACTGCCTGCAGATTACCAGTTACGAGCATCCTCAATAGACATGTTTGTCAGAAGCTCATGGGACGCAAGGGGCAAGCTGCAGGCTTCAACATTGTGTCTCCAGGTGTAGTAAAGCGGTATTCATGGAACATCCTGAATTACAATGCTGCCACATTCTCATGGCCATTAGAATGCAGTTAGTAGAAAGCTGGCTTCAGGCATGCCTCCTTTTGAAAGTTGAGCTCAGGGAGCCAGAACCCTCCCGCATCCTGCCTGCCCATAGTCCTAGCTGCTAACATCCTTATGTTAGGTGTTGAGAGAGGTTGGAGAAAAGCAAGTGGAAGTGTAAGGACTGTCCTCACGTGTATCTGAGATCAATACAGCGATTGCCAACGTCCTTATTCAATTAGAGTGTAGCTCCGGTATACCTCGCCTCGATAAGTGTCTAGCAGACATCGGCCTGCCAAAGCATACACACTTCTGAGAGTTCAGCTTATGTCCTCTAACTTCTCCATCCTGACTGGCTGTATGTTCCACTTCCACAGCATTTCATTGTATGCAGGACAGTAGCGGAAGTGAAAACCAAGTGTCTGCCTTGTCAATTTCGCGCCTAACGTACAGCTGCCTGCAAGGCATGCACACTCCTTTGGATTGAGCTTATGGCTTATGCCTCCCACATGCTGACCATCCGCACACTTCAGTTCCAAAGGATTCTTTCAATATGGGACGCAAGTTTTGCTAGAGGCAATGTGTCTTAGTTCAATCCTGCGACTTCTGAGGAATTCCTCCCTCAGATGGGAGCTACATACTAACTTCCAATCCTGAAGTACCTAGCTGAAACCTCTCTCTGGGGAATTTCCTTCTGCGAGATGAGCTGACACGCGGTCCTTCCCAGTTCCACCACTGCCTGCAGATGCTGTTACGAACATCCTCACTAGACATGTTTGTCAGAGAAGCTCTTGGGATGCAAGGGCCAGCTGTAGGCTTCAATGGTTGTGCCTCCAGGTGCAGTTAGAGCAGTATTCATGGAAGGTAGCGCTTTACAATTCTGCTACATTCTCACGGCCATCAGAACGAGCTAGTAGAAAGCTGGCTTCTAGGCATGCTTTATTTTGAGAGCTGAGCTCAGTGCCGGACCCTCCCATATCCTTCCCGCCCGTAGACATAACTGCTAATATCCTTATGTTAGGTGCTGGGTGAGGGCGGCGAAATGCATGTGGAAGTGTCAGGCCTGTACTCACGATTATCTGAGTTGAATACAGCGATTTGAAACGGCCTTCTTCAAAGAGTGTAGCTAGTTTCTAACTCCCATGTATGAGTGGGTAGCAGACATCTGCCTTCCAGGCATACACACTTTTGAGAGTTGAGCTTATGGCCTGTGCTTCCGACATCCTGCCTGCAGGTACATTTGCAGCTAACAGGCATAGGCTCGATGCGTGACTGAAGTGTTGTGAGGGGTAAGTGGAAAGTCCCGGCACACAAGACTAGTGCCTCCAAGCTCAATCCAGCGATTTCCTAGTAATTCCTGTCTTAGACACATGCTACATACTAAGTTCCATACGTGAGAATCTAGCTGAACCCCGAGTCCAAAAGCATCTCTCTTCTGAGATGTTGAGCTCCCACCCAGTCCCTCACAGTTCCACACTGCCCGCAGAATGAGTTTTGAACATCTTCACCAGAGACGTTTTTCAGAAGCTTGTGAGATGCAAGTGGAATAATGCAGGCCTGGAAGGTGTCTCCAGGTGCAGTAGAGTGGTATTCTTCAAACCTCCTGAGGTAGAAGACTGCTATGGTCTCACGGCCATTAGAACGCAGCTATTTGAATGCTGGCTTCTAGGCATGCTCTCTTGTGAGAGCTGAGCTCAGGGCAGGACCCTCCCGCATCTTGCCTGCCCATTGTCATAGCTGCTAACATCCTTACGTGAAGTGCTGGAAGAGATTGGAGAAATGCGAGTGGAAGTGTCAGGACTGTACTCACGTGTACCTGAGTTCAATACAGCGATTGCCAACGTCCTTAATCAATTAGAGTGTTGCTCGTGTATACCTCACCTCGATGAGTGTCTAGCAGACATCGGCCTGCAAATCATACAGACTTCTGAGAGCTGAGCTTATGGCCTGTACCTCCGCATCATGACTGCCTGTACGTTCCTCTTCCACAGCATTTTGATGTATGCGGGAGAGTAGCCGAGTGAAAACCAAGTGTCTGCCTTGTCAATTTCGCACCTAGCAGACAGGTGCCTCCCAGGCATGCACACTCCTTTGGATTGAGCTTATGGCTTGTACCTCCCACATGATTACCGCCTGTATATTTCACTTTCAAAGGATTTCCTTCGATATGGGTCGCAAGTTTTGCGAGAGGCAAGTGTCGCTTAGTTCAATCCAGCGACTTCTGGGGAATTCCTCCCTCAGGTGGGAGCTACATACTAACTTCCAAACCTGAGTTACTAGCTGAAAGCTCTCTCTGGGGAACTTCCCTCTCGGAGATGAGCTGAATTGTGGTCCTTCCCAGTTCCACGCTGCCTGCAGGTGCAGTTACGAACATCCTCACTAGACATGTTTGTCAGAAGCTCATAGGACGCAAGGGCCAGCTGCAGGCTTCAATGGTTGTGTCTCCAGGTGCAGTAGAGCGGTATTCATGGAATGTCCCATCTTATAATGCTGTTACGTTCTCACGGCCATCAGAAAGAGCTAGTAGAATACTGGCTTCTAGGCATGCCTCCTTTTGAGAGCTGAGCTCAGGGCAGGACCGTCCCGCATCCTGGCTTCCTGTAGTCGTAGCTACTAACATCCTTATGTTAGGTGTTGGCAGAGGTTGGAGAAATGCAAGTGGAAGTGTCAGGACTCTACTCACGTGTATCTGAGTTCAATACAGGATTGCCAACGTCCTTGTTCAATTAGAGTGTAGCTCGGGTATACCTCTCCTCGATAAGTGTCTAGCAGACATCGGCCTTCAAAGCATACACACTTTTGAGAGTTGAGCTTCTGGTCTGTACCTCCCCCTCCTGACTGCCTGTACGTTCCACTTCCACAGCATTTCATTGTATGCGGGATAGTAGCAGAGTGAAAACCATATCTGCCTTGTCAATTTCGTGCCTAGTGGACAGCTGCCTGCAAGGCATGCACACTCCTTTGGCTTGAGCTTATGGCTTGTACCTCCCATATGCTGACCGCCTGTACGCTTCACTTCCAAAGGATTTCGTTCGATATGGGATGCAAGTTTTGCGAGAGGCAAGTGTCTCTTAGTTCAATCCAGTGACTTCTGAGGAATTCCTCCCTCAGATGGGAGCTACATACTTACTTCCAAACCTGAGTGCCTAGCTGAAAGCTCTCTCTCTGGGGAATTTCCTTCTGCGAGATGAGCTGACACGCAGTTCTTTCCTGTTCCACACTGCATGCAGATGCAGTTACGAACATCCTCACTAGACATGTTTGTCAGAAGCTTATGGGGTGCAAGGGCCAGCTGCAGGCTTCAATGGTTGTGTCTCCAGGTGCAGTAGAGTGGTATTCATTGTATTCGTACCGCCTACAATTCTGCTACATTCTCACGGCCATCAGAACGAGCTAGTATAAAGCTGGCTTCTAGGCATGCTCTGTTGTGAGAGCTGAGCTCAGGGCAGGACCTCCCACATCTTGCCTGCCCATAGTCATAGCTGCTAACATCTTTACGTGGAGTGCTAGGAGATGTTAGAGAAATGCGACTGGAAGTGTCAGGACTATACTCACGTGTATCTGAGTTCGATACATCGATTGCCAACATCCTTGTTCAATTAGAGTGTAGCTCGGGTATGCCTCACCTCGATAAGTGTCTAGCAGACATCGGCTTGCAAAGCATACACACTTCGGAGATTTGAGCTTATAGCCTGTACTCCCCCATCCTGACTGCCTGTACGTTCTGCTTCCACAGCATTTCGTTGTATGCGTGAGAGTAGCGGAGTGAGAACCAAGTGTCTGCCTTGTCAATTTCGCGCCTAGCGGACAGCTGCCTCCAAGGCATGCACACTCCTTTGGATTGATCTTAGGACTTGAACCTCCCACATGCTGACCGCCTGTACGCTTCGCTTCCAAATGATTTCATTTGATACGGGACACAAGTTTTGAGAAATAAATGTTTCTTAGTTCAATCCAGCAACTTCTGAGGAATTCCTCCCTTAGATGGGAGCTACATACTAACTTCCAAACCTGAGTTACTAGCTGAAAGCTCTCTCTCTGGGGAACTTCCCTCTCGGAGATGAGTTGAAACGTGGTCCTTCCCAGTTCCACACTGCCTGCAGATACAGTTACAAACATACTCACTAGACATGTTTGTCAGAAGCTCATGGGATGCAAAGGGCAAGCTGCAGACTTCAAGGTTGTGTCTCCAGGTGCAGTAAAGCGGTATTCATGGAACATCCTGAATATCAATGCTGCCACGTTCTCATGGCCAACAGAACGCAGTTAGTAGAAAGCTGGCTTCGAGGCATGCCTCCTTTTGAAAGCTGAGCTCAGGGCAGGACCTCCCGCATCCTGACCTCCCATAGTCATAGCTGCTAACATCCTTATTTTAGGTGTTGGGAGAGGTTGGAGAAATGCAAGTGGAAGTGTCAGGACTGTACTCACGTGTATCTCAGTTCAGTACAGTGATTACCAGCATCCTTGTTTAATTAGAGTGTAGCTTGGGTATACCTTGCCTCGATAAGTGTCTAGCAGACATCGGCCTGCAAAGCATACACACTTCTGAGAGTTGAATTTATGCCTTGTACCTCGCACATGCTGACTGCAGGTACACTTCACTCCTATAAGGCCTAGGCTCGATGCGTGACAGAAGTTTTGTCAGAGGTTAGTGGAAGGTGCTGGCCCACACAATTAGTCTCCAAGCCCAATCCAGAGATATGTGAGGAACTGCTCTCTAGGATTGGTGCTACACACTAAGTTCCATACATGAGAATCTAGTTGAACACAGTGTCCAAAGGGTACTTGCTTCTGAGACTTGAGCTCACCTCCAGTCCCTCACAGTTCCACACGGCCTTCAGATGAAATTTTGAACATCCTCACTAGACGTGTTGGTCAGAAGCTCATAGGACAAAAGGAGCTAGCTGCAGGCTTCAATGCTTGTGTCTCTAGGTGCAATAGAGCGGTATACATGGAAACTCCTGACTTACAAATTAGCTACATTCTCATGGCCATAAGAACGCAGCTAGTGGAAAGGTGCATTCGAGGCATGCTGCTGAGGATCAGAGTCACCAGTTCCAGGTGAGGGACAGGTGGGGCCAGAGTCACTGGTACAGAAGAGGCCAAAGTGAGGACCAGAGTTCAGGTCCAGGTGAGTCCCGGTGTGGAATAGAGGAACCATGTCCCGATGATGCCCAGGTAGGGACCAGAGTCACCAGGTCCAGATGAGGCCCAGGTGGGGAGCATATTCACTAGGTTCAGGTGAGGCCCAGTTGAGGACCACAGTCACCAGGTCTCGTTGAGGCCTAGAGGGGTACCAGAATCACCTGGTCCAGGTGACATCCAGATGGGGACCAGAGTCACCAGGTCAGGGTGAGGCCCAGAGGGGTTCAAGAGTCATCATGTCAAGGCGAGGCTCAGGTGTGGAACAGAGTAACCAGGTCCCAATGATGCCAAGGTGAGGACCAGAGTCACCAGATCTGGGTGACGCCTAGATAGGATCAGAGTCACCAGTTCCAGGTGAGGTCAAGAAGGAGTCCACAGCAATCAGGTCCAGGTGGGGAACAAGGTCACCAGGAGTGGGTGAGGCCCAGATGGGGACTAGATTCACCAGGTCCAGGTGAGGCCCAGGTGGTGACCAGAGTCACCGGGTCCGGGTGAGGACCAGGTAAGGACCAGATTCACCAGGTCCAAGAGGCCCACGTGGGGACCTGAATCACCAGGTATGGGTGAGGCCCAGGTGGCAACCCCACTCACCAGGTCCAGGTGAAGCCAACCTGCAGGCCATAGTCACCAGATCCAGGTGAGGCCCTGGTGGGGACCAGAGTCCCCAGCTAAATGTGAGGCTAGAAGGACACCACAGTCACCAGGTCCAGGTGTGGTTCATGTGGGAACGAGAGTCACCAGGTCCAGGTGAAACCCAGGTGGGGACCACAGTCACCAGGTCCAGATTGAGGCCTAGGTGGGGGGCCCAGAGTCATCAGGGCCAGGTGAGGCCAAAGTGTGGAGCAAAGTTATCAGGTCCAGGTGAGTCCCAGGTGGGAACCAGTCACCTCGTCCAGGTGAGGCCCACAAGTGTAGTGCCTCCAAGCTCAATCCCTCGATTTCCTAGTAGTTCTGTCTTAGACTGGTACTACATACTAAGTTCCATACTAGCTAATAGAACCCTGCATCCAACGGCAACTTACATTCGAGAGTTGGGCTCACACGCAGTCCTTCACAGTTCCACACTGCCTGCAGAATGTCTTTCCAACGTCTTCACCGGAGGTGCTTGTCAAAAGCTTGTGAGACGCAAGTGGAATAATGCAGGCCTGGAAGGTGTCTCCAGGTGGAGTAGAGTGGTATTCTTGGAACCTCCTGAGTTAGAATACTGCTGCGTTCTCAGGGCCAGAAGAATGCAGCTAGTTGAAAGCTGGCTTCTAGACATGCTTCCTTGTGAGAGTTGAGGTGAGGGCAGGACCCTCCCGCAACCTAACTGCCTGTAGACATAGGTCCTAACATCCTTATGTTAGGTGCTGGAAAAGGTTGTGAAAAGCATGTAGACGTTTCAGGCTTGTAGTCACGTGTAACTGAGTTCAATACAGCGATTTCCAACAGCCTTGTTCAATTAAAGTGTAGCTAGGTTCTAACTCCCATAAAAGAGTGGCTAGCAGACATCTGCCTGCAAAGCATACACGCTTCTGAGAGTTGAGCTTATGGGCTGTACCTCCCACAATCTGACGGCCTGTACGGATCGCTTCCACAGCATTCCCTTCTATGCGGGACAGTAGCGGAGTGAGAACCAAGTGTCTGCATTGTCAATTTCGCGACTACCGGACACCTGCCTCCAAGTGATGCACACTCCTTTGAATGAGCTTATGGCTTGTTCCTCCCACGTGCTGACCGCCTGTACCTTTCACTTCGAAAGGATGTCGTTCGATACGGGACACAAGTTTTGTGAGAGGCAAGTGTCTCCCAGCCCAATCCAACGACTTCTGAGTAATTCCTCCCTCAGAAGGTAGCTACATACTAACTTCCAAACCTGAGTACCTAGTTGAAAGCTGTCTCTCTGGGGAACTTCCTTCTGCAAGATGAGCTGACACGCGGTCCTTCCCAGTTCCACACTGCCTACAGATGGAGTTACGAACATCCTCACTAGACATGTTTGTCAGAAGCTCATGGGACGCTAGGGGCAAGCTGCAGGCTTCAACGGTTGTGTCTCCAGGTGCAGTAGAGTTTTATTCATGGAACGACCTGACTTCCAATGCTGTAAAGTGTGGGTTAGGTTACGGGTTAGGGTTAGGGTTAGGGTCCTGTTTAAGCTTAGGGTTAGGGTTAGGGTTCAGGTTAGGTTAGGGGTAGGTTCAGGGTTAGGGGTAGGCTACGGGTTAGGGTTAGATTAGGTTATGGGTTAGGTTATGGGTTAGGGTACGGGTTAGGTTATGGATTAGGGTATGGGTTAGTGTTAGGGTTAGGGTTAGGGTACGGGTTAGGGTTAGGTTTAGGGTACGGCTTAGGGTTCGGTTTAGGTTTATGGTTAGGGTTAGGGTACGGGTTAGGGTTAAAGTTAGGGTACTGTTTAGGGTTAGGGTTAGGTTACGGGTTAGGGTTAGGGATAGGGTAAGGGTTAAGGTTAGGATTAGGTTAGGGTTAGGGTTAGGATTAGGGATTGGGTTTCATTAGGTTTAGGGTTGGGGTAAGGTTAGGGTTAGGGTACGGGTTAGAGTTTGGGTTAGGGTACGGGTGAGGGTTAGGGTAAGCGTTAGGGTAAGCGTTAGGGCACGGGTTAGGATTAGGGTACGGTTTAAGGTTAGGTTTAGGGTTAGGTTTAGGGTTAGGGTATGGGATAGGGTTAGGTTTAGGGTACTGTTTAGTGTTAGGGTTAGGGTTAGGTTACAGGTTAGGGTTACGGTTAGGGTTAGAGTACGGGTTAGGGTTAGAGTTAGAGTTCGGGTTATATTTAGGGTTAGGGTTAGGCTACGTGTTAGGGTTAGTGTTAGGTTTATGATTAGGGTTCGGTTTAGGCTTAGGTTTAGGGTACAGATTAGGGTTAGAGTACGGGTTAGGGTTAGGGTTTGGGTACGGTTTAGAGATATGGTATGGATTATGTATGGGTTAAGGTATGGGTTAGGGTACTGGTAACAGTTAGGGTTTGGGTTAGGTTTAGGGTACGGGTTAGGGTTAGGTTTAGGGTTAGGGTTAGGGTACAGGATAGGGTTAGGTTTAGGGTTAGTGTTAGGGTTTGGGTTAGGGTACGGGTTAGGGTTAGGTTTAGGGTACTGTTTAGGGTTAGGGTTAGGGTTAGGTTATGGTTTAGGGTTAGTGTAGGTTACGGGTTAGGGTTAGTGTTAGGGTTAGGTTTCGGTTAGGGTTAGGGTAGGGTTAGGGTTAGGGTTAGGGTTAGGGTACTGTTTAGGGTTAGGTATAGTGTTAGGTTTAGTTTAGGGTTAGGGTTAGGGTTAGGTTAGGTTATGGGTTAGGGTTCGGGTTAGGATATGGGATACGTTTAGGGGTAGGGTTAGGGAATGGGTTAGGGTTAGGGTTGGGGTTAGGCTTAGGTTATGGGTTCAGGTTAGGGTTAGGGGTGGGGTATGGGTTTGTTTATGGGTTAGGGTACGGGTACGGTTATGGGTTAGTGTACAGGTTAGTGTTAGGGTTTGGGTTAGGGAACAGGATAGGTTTAGGGTTTGGGTATGGGTTAGGGTACAGGTTAGGTTACGGTTTAGGGTTAGGGTACGGGTTAGAGTTAGGGTTCAGGTTAGGGTTGGGGTTAGGGTTAGGTTTAGGGTAGGGTTAGGTTTAGGGTTACGGTACGGGTTAGCGTACGCATTAGGGTTAGGGTTAGGGTACGGGTTAGGATTAGGGTACGGGAGAGTTAGTGTTAGAGTTAGGGTACGGGTTTGGGTTAGAGTTAGGGTTAGGGTACGGCTTAGGGTTAGGTTTAGTGTTAGGGTTAGGTTAAGGTACACGTTAGGGTTAGGGTACTGTTTAGGGTTAGGTTTAGTTTACGGGTTAGGGTTAGGGTTAAGGTTAGTTTACGTGTTAGGGATAGGGTTTGGGTGAGGTTTAGGGTTAGGTTAGGGTTAGGGTTAGGTTTAGAGATAGGGTTAGGGTTATGATTAGTGCTAGGGTTAGGTTAGGGGTAGTTTTAGTGTGAGGGTACGGGTTATGGTTAGGGTTAGGGTAGGGTACGGTTTAGGGTTAGGGTACGGGTTAGGGTTAGTGTACGGGTTAGGGTTAGTGTTAGGGTTAGGGGTTAGGGTTAGGGTTATAGTTATGGTTAAGGATTAGGGTTTAGGATTAGGGTTAGGGGTTAGGGGTTCGGGTTCGGGTTAGGGTTAAGGGTTAGGGGTTAGGGTTAGGGGTTAGGGTTATGGTTAGGGTTAGGAGTTAGGGTTAGGTTTTGGGTTAGGGTTAGGGTTATGGTTAGGGTACGGCTTAGGGTTAGGTTTAGGGTTAGTGTTAGGGTTAAGGTACACGTTTGGGTTAGGGTTAGGGTACTTTTTAGGGTTAGGGTTAGGTTTAGTTTATGGGTTAGTGTTAGGATCAGGGTTAGGTTTAGTTTACGTGTCAGGGATACGGTTAGGGTGAGGGTTAGGTTAGGTTAGGGTTAGGGTTAGGGTTTGGTTTAGAGATAGGGTTAGGGTTATGATTAGAGTTAGGGTTAGGTTTAGGGGTAGTTTTAGTGTTAGGGTACGGGTTATGGTTAGGGTTAGGGTAGGGTACGGTATAGGGTTAGGGTACGGGTTAGGGTTAGTTTTAGGGTTAGTATTAGGGTACGGGTTAGGGTTAGTGTTAGGGTACCATTTAGGGTTAGTGTACGGGTTAGCGTTAGGGTTGGGGTTAGCGTAAGGGTTAGGGCACGGGTTAGGATTAGGGTTAGGGTATTGTTTGGGTTAGGGTCAGGGTTAGATTTAGGTTATGTGTTAGGGTACGGGTTAGGGTTAGGATACGGGTTAGGGTTAATGTACGGGTTAGGGTTGGGGTTAAGGTATGGTTTAGGGTTAGGGTATGGGTTAGGGTTAGAGTACGGGTTACGGTTAGGGTTAGGTTACGGGTTAGGGTAAGGGTTAGGGTTAGGTTTAGGGTTAAGTGTTGAGGTTAAGGGTTACGGATAGCGTTAGGGGTCATGGTTAGGGGTTAGGGTTAGGGTACTGGTTAGGGTACGGGTTAGGGTTAGGGTTAGGTTACGGGTTAGTGTATGGGTTAGGTTTCAGGTTAGGTTTAGGGTTAAGGTTAGGGTTAGTGTTAGGGTTAGGTTTAGGGTTAAGGTTAGGGTGAGGGGTTAGGGTTAGTGTTAGGGTTAGGGGTTAGGGTTAGGGTTAGGGTACGGGTTACGGTTAGAGTACGGGTTACGGTTAGGGTTAGGGTACGGGTTTAGGGTTAGGGTATGGTTTAGGATTAGGGTACAGTTTAGGGTACGGGTTAGGGTTAGGGTACAGGTTATGGTTAGTGTAAGGGTTAGGGGTAGGATTACTGTACAGGATAGGGTTAGGGTACGGGTTAGGGTTAGGTTTAGGGTACGGGTTAGAGTTAGGGTATAGGTTAGGGTTAGGTTTAGGTTACGGGTGAGTGTTAGGGTTAGGGTACGGGTTAGTGTATGGGTTAGGTTTCAGGTTAGGTTTAGGGTTAGTTTTAGGTTAGGGGTTAGGGTTAGTGTTAGGTTTAGGGTTAGGGTTAGGGTTAAGTGTTAGGTTTAAGGGTTAGGGATAGTGTTAGGGTTAGGGTTAGGGGTTAGGGTTAGGGTAGGGGTTAAGGGTTAGTGTTAAGGGTTAGGGTTAGGGGTTAGGGTTAGTGTTAGGTTAGGGTTAAGGTTAGGGCTTAATGTTAGGGTTAGGGTTAGGGTTTGGGTTAGGTTAGGTTAGGGTTTAGTTAGGGTTTAGGGTTAGGGTTAAGGCTTAGGGTTAGGTTTAGGGTTAGTGGTTAGGGGTTAAGG
>NW_023331857.1:0-49582 GCF_011100685.1 Canis lupus familiaris | reverse complement strand
GAGTAAGGAGGTTCAGATTACCCTCTATGCACATGGGGATGATACCGTCCAGGTATGCATTGTTAACTTGCGTCTAGAGGCCTCTGGCCAAAGTCTATGGTGAAGACGTGGGAAATCATCTGCAGGCAGTGTGGAACGTGAGGGAGATGAGGGTTGAGCTCAACCTCTCAGCAGTAAGAGATTTCTGGCAAGGGTTCAGCTACCTCTCAATATGGAACTTAGTATGTAGCACAGTCTACCCCAGGAATTACTGGGAAATCGCTGGATGAGCTTGAGGCACTAGTCTGTGTGCCTGGCAGATGCCAGTTACCTAAAAACTTCGGGAAGACAACGAGGCCTACCCTTGGGAAGCGAAAGGTAAGCTGCAGGCAGGAGTAGGGGTTTACAGGCCATAAGCTCAACTAGCAGCGTGGGTATGAATGGAGGCAGATGTCTGTACCCACTGGACATGCGAGTGGGAAACCTAGCTTACACTGTGGATGAAGAAGACTTTGGGAAATCGCTGTATTTCAACTCAGATAAACGTGGGTTCAGGCACACGATTTACAATGCTTTTCTCAACAACCTTAACCTGCCACTAACATGGGACGTTACAGCAGCTCCTTCTACAGTCTCGCAGGATGCGGGAGGGTTGTGCCCTGTCCGTAGCTCAGACAGGGAAAGATGCCTTGAACCAGCTGTCAACTAGCTGCATTGTATGGCAGGGTGAAGGTAGCAGTATTATGAGACAGGAGGTTCCCAGATTACCACTTACTGCACTGGAGATACCCGCCAGGTCTGCATGGTTTTAACTGGTCATAGCCTCTGGCAAACGTCTCTGGTGAGAAGAAGGTGAAACCTTCACTCGCAGGCAGTGTGAACTGATGAGGGAATGAGGGTGATGCTCAATCTAAGCTGGAAGATGTTTTTGGACAAGGAGTAACTACCTACTCACGTATGGAAATTAGTAGTCGCACCAGTCTACCCCAGATTACTAGGAAACGTGTGAGCTTGGAGGCACTCGTCTTTGTGTGCGGGAGATCAGTTACTCCGCCCAACACTTGCGTCAAAACAGGAGCCTAGGCCTTCGAAGGAGGAAAGGTGCGGGCGGCAGGATGTAGGGTTACAGGCCATGAGCTCAACTCTCAGAAGTGTGTTCTGCATTGGGAGGGCAGAGTCTGCTACCTCTAGGACAGGAGTTGGAACCTACTCTCCTATTGAAGCAGGCTGTTGGAAATCGCTGTATTCAAACTAGATCACGGGGAGTTTCAGGACCATGCTACACATGCTTTTCCCACCACCTATCCCAGCACTAACATAAGGAGGTTACGGTACGTCTACAGTACCCCGCAGGATGAGGAGGGTTCTGCCCGTCATCAGCTCTCAAGGGAAGCATGCCTAGAAGCCAGCTCTCAATAGCTGCATTCTTATGACAGTGTGAAAGGTAGCAGGATTCTGAGTAAGGAGGTTCACAGATTCCACTCTCGGCACTGGAGATACAGTCAGGTCGGCATTGTTAAACTGCGTTCTAAGAGGCCTCTGGCAACAAAAAGTTCTCTGGTGAAAGACGTGGGAAACTCACTCTGCCACAGCAGTGTTGAAACTGTGAGCGACAGAGTGTGAGCTCCACTCTCAGCAAGAGATGATTTTGGACAAGGGTTAAGCTACTTCTCACATATGGAACTTAGTAGTAGCACCAGTCTACCCCCAGAATTACTGGGAAATCGCTGGATTAGCCTTGGAGGGCACTATCTTGTTGTGCCGGGAGATTCCAGTTACCTCTCCCACCACTTCGGTGAAGAAGAAGCGAGCCTAGGCCTTTGGGAAGCGAAAGTAGGGCATGGCAGGAGGAGGGTTAAAGGCCATAAGCTCAAATATCAGAAGGGGTATGCATGGGAGGCAGATGTTGCTACAACTCGACATGCGAGTGGACCTAGCTACACTCTGATGAAGAAGGACTTTGGAAAGCGCTGTATCAATCAGATACAAGTGGGTTAGGGCACAACGATCCACATGTTTTTCACCACCTTTCACTGCCACGAACATGAGTACGTAGCGCTCCTTCTACAGTCAAGAGGATGGCGAGGGTGTGAACTGCACTTAGCTCTCACAGGAAAAAGCTGCCTGAAGCCAGCTGTCAACTAGCTGGCATTTCCTTATGGCAGGGTGAAGGTAGCAGTATTCTGAGACAGGAGGTTCCAGATTACCATGACTGCACCTGGAGATACCTTCAGGTAGGCATGTAACTTGCGTCTCAGAGCTCTGACAAGTCTCTGGTGAAGACGATGAGAAACTCACTCTGCAGGCCGTGGTGGAACAAACTGTGATGGAATGAGGGTGAGCTCAACTCTCAGAAGTAAGAGGTTTGGGGACAAGGCGTCACTACCTACTAACGTATGGAACTTTAGTATGTAGCACCAGTCGACCCAGGAATTACTAGAACATCGCTTGATTGAGCTTGGAGGCACTCGTCTTGTGTGCCGGAGATATTCCAGTTACCCTCTCCCAAACACTTGCGTCAAGCAGCGGCCTAGGCCTTTTGGGAAGCGAAAGGTAGCGGCAGGCCGGAGTAGGTTACAGGCAGAGATCAACTCCCAGAAGGGCAGCATGGGAGGCGATGTCTGCTACCCACTAGGAAACATGGGGTTGAACTAGCTACACTATGAAGAGGATGTTGGAAATCGCTGTATTCAAACATATAACGGGAGTTAAGGCCCAATGCTGACAATGCTTTTCCCAAACCTATCACAGCCACTAACATAAGGATGTAGCAGGACGTATACGTAGGCCGAATGCGGGAGGGTTGCGACCTGTCTCAACTTCACAGGGAAGATGCCTAGAAGCCAGCTCGCAACTAGCTGCATTCTTTGGACAGTGTGAAGGTTAGCAGTTTCTGAGGTAAGGAGGTTCCAGATGCACTCTCCGGCACCTGGAGATACCGTCCAGGTCTGCATTGTTAACTTGCGGTCGCAGAGGGGCCTCTGGCAAAAGTCTTGGTGAAGAGTGCGGAAAAACTCCTCTGCAGCAGTGTGGCAAACTGTGGGGACTGAGGGTGAGCTCAACTCTCAGCAGTATAGATGATTTTGGACAAGGCGTTCAGCTACCTTAACATAGGAACTTAGTATTGCACCAGTCTACCCCAGAATACGGGAATCGTGATTGAGATTGGAGGCACTAGTCTTGTGTGCCGCAGATTCCATTACCTCTCCCAACATTCGGTTGAAGCAGAGCGCCTAGGCCTTTTGGAAGCGAAAAGGTAGCTGAGGCAGGAGGTAGGGTGTTACAGGCCCATAAGCTCCAACTCTCAGAAGTGGGTATGCCTGGGAGGAGATGTCTGCTACCCACTCGGACAGGCGCGTGGGAAACCTAGATACACTCGGATGAAGAAGGAATTGAAATCGCTTGTATTCAACTCAGATACACGGGGCTTCAGGCACAAGAGTCCACATGCTGTTCTCACAACCTTTCCCTGCCACTAACATGAGGACGTTAGCAAGCTCCTTCTTACAGTTCAAGCAGGATGCGGGAGGGTTAGCTGCACCTGTCCTCAGCTCTCACAGGGAAGCATGCCTTGAAGCCAGCTGTCAATAGCTGCATCTATGGCAGGGTGAAGGTGCAGTTTCTGAGACAGGAGGTTCCCCGTTACCACTCTATGCACCTGGAGATACCCTCCGGGTCTGCATTTTAAACTTGCGACCTCATAGCCTCTGGCAAAGTCTGGGTGAAGACGTGCAAAACTCACTCTGCAGGCAGTGGGAACTGTGAGGGACGAGGGTGAGCTCAACTCTCAGAGGTAAGATGATTTTGGCAAGGAGTTCAGCTACCTTCTCAAATATGGAACTTAGTACTGTGAGCACCAGTTACCCCCAGAAAGAAATTACTGGGAAATCGCTGATTGAGCTTGGAGCACTAACTCTTGTGTGCCGGGGAGATTCCAGTTACCTCTCCCAACATTTCGTGAAGAAGCGAGCCTAGGCCTTTTGGAAGCGAAAGGTAGAGCCTGCCGGCCGGAGGTAGGGGTACAGGACATAAGCTCAACTATCAGAAGTGGGTATGCATCGGAGGCAGATGTCTGCTACCCACTGGACATGCGGAGTGGGAGCCTAGCTACTCTGATGAAGAAGGACCTTTGGGAAACGCTGTATCAACAGATTACACGGGGTTTCAGGCCCCAATGCTTAACATGCTTTCCCACAACCTTATCCCAGCACTAAATAAGGCGGTAGAGGACGTCTACAGTCAGGCAGGATGCGGGAGGGTTCTGCCCTGTCTCAACTATCACAGGAAGCATGCCGAGAAGCCAGCTCGCAATAGTGCATTCTTATGACAGTGTGAGGTAAGCATATTCTGAGGAAGGAGGTTCCCAGATTGCAATCTCGGCACCTGGAGGTACGTTCCGTCTGCATTGTTAACTTGGTCTCAGAGGGCCTCTGGCACAAGTCTCTGGTGAAGAACTGCGAAACTCACTCGGCAGGCCAGTGTGGTGGAAACGTGAGGGATGAGGTTGAGCTCAAACTCTCAGCAGTAGATGACCTTTGGAAGGCGTTTAAACTACCTAATAACGTATGGAAATTAGTATGTAGCACCGTTCTACCCCAGGAAATTACTAGGAAAATCGCTTGTTTGAGCTGGGGGCTCTCGCGTGTGGGTTTTTTTGGCCGGGGAGAATTCCAGTGACCTATACCAACACTTGCGTGAAGCAGCGAGCTAGGCTTTGGAAGCGAAAGGTTAGCGGCAGGCAGGATGTAGGGTTAAGGCCATGAGCTCAACTCCCAGAAGTGTGCATGCATGGGAGGCAGAGTCTGCTACCCACTCGGACATGGAGGTTGGAACTAGCACACTACTATTGAAGAAGGATGTTGGAAATCGCTGTCTTCAACCAGATACACGGGAGTTAGGGGCCCATGCTTACACATGCTTTACCAAAAAACTATCCAGCCACTAACATAAGGAGTTAGTAAGGTACGTCTACGTCAGGCAGGATCGGCGGGAGGGTTTGCCTGTCCTCAACTATCACAGGGAAGCATGCCTAGCAGCAGCTCCAACTAGCTGCATTCTTATGACAGTGTGAAAGGTAGCGTATTCTGAGTAAGGAGTGTTCCAGATTGCCACTCTCCGGGCACCGGAGATGACCGTCCAGGTCTGCAATGTTAACTGCTTTCAGGGACGGCCTCTGGCAAAAGTTATTGGTGGAAGACTGCGAAACTCACTCTGCAGGCGTGTGGAACTGTGAGGGACTGAGGGTTGAGCTCAACTCTCAGCAGTAAGATGACTTTGGACAAGGGCGTTCAGCTACTTCATCACAGAGGAACTTAGTATGTAGCACCAGTACCCCGGAATTACTAGGAAATCGCTGATTGAGCTTTGAGGCACTAGTCTTGTGTGCCGGGAGTGACAGGTACCTCTCCAAACACTTGCGTCAAGCAGCGAGCCTAGGCCTTTGGAAGCGAAAGGTAGCTGCAGGCAGGAGGTGGGTTACAGGCCAGCAGCTCAACTCCAGAGTGGGTATGTCATGGAGGAGATGTCTGCTACCCACTAGGACTGCGGTGGGACCTAGTCCACTCTGATATGAAGAGGGACTTTGGAAACGCTGTATTCAACTCAGATACACGTGGGTTCAGGCACACGATTCACAGGCTTTCTCACCACCTTTCCCTGCCACTAACATGAGGACGTTAGCCAGCTCCTTTATACAGGGCAAGGGATGAGGGGGAGGCGTTGTGGCCCTGTCTTACCCTCTCCACAGGAAAGCAGGCTTTGAAGACAGCTGTCAAACTAGTGCATTCTATGGCAGGGGAAGGGTAGCAGTATTATTATGAGGGACAGGAGGTTCCCAGATAAATCTAGCCCCTGGAGATACCTTCAGGTCTGCTTGTTTAAAACTTGAGTCTTAGATAGCCTCTGACAAAGTCTCTGGTGAGACGTGCGAAACTCACTTGCAGGCAGGGTGGAAAACTGTGAGGGACTGAGGGTGAGCTCAACTATCAGAAGAGAGTAAGATGTTTGGACAAGGCGTTCATACCTACTCCCGTATGGAACTAGATGTAGCAACCCAGTCGACCAGGCATTACCGAAATCGCTTGGTTGGCTTGGAGGCACTCGTCTTGTGTGCCGGGAGATTCCAGTTACTCTCCAAATTGGTAAGCAGCGAGCCTAGGACTTTTGGAAGCGAAAGGTAGCGGGCAGGCAGGATGTAGGGTTAAGGCCATGAGCTAAACTACCAGAAGTGTGAATGCATGGGAGGCAGATGTCTGCTACCCACCGGACATGCGGATTGGAACCTAGATACACTCATATTGAAGAGGATTTGGAAATCGCGTATTCAACTCAGATCAAGGGAGTTCAGCACCAATGCTTCACATGCTTTCCCACAACCATCCAGCCACTAACATAGGATGTTAGCAGGTACGTAATACAGGTAAGGGGCAGAATGCGGGAGGGTTCGCCGTCCTCAACTCACAGGGAGCCATGCCTAGAAGCCAGCTTCTCAAATAGCTGCATTCTTAGACATGGGAAAGGTAGCATATTATGAGTAAGGAGGTTCCCGATTGCCACTCTCCGCACATGGAGATACCCGTCCAGGTCTGCATTGTTAACTGCGTCTCAGAGGACTCTGGAAAAAGTCCTATGGTGGATGAAGACGTGGAACTCATCTCGCAGTGTGGAACTGTGAGGATGAGGGTGGTGAGCTCAACTCTCAGCGTAAGATGATTTTGGACAAGGCGTTCGCTACCTTCTCCATATGGAACTTAGTATATAGTGATGTTACCAGGTCTACACCAAGGGAATACTGGGAAATCGCTGGATTGAGCTTGGAGGCATAGTCTGTGTGCGGCAGATCCAGACCCCCACAATCGGGAGAAGCAGCGAGCCTAGGCTTTTGGACCCCAGAGAAAAAGTCGCTGCAGGAAGGAGTAGGGTACGGCCATATTAAGCTCACACTCTCAGAAGTGGGTATGCTATGGGAGGAAGATGTCTGCACCCAACTCGGAATGCGAGGGGAACCTAGTACACTCTGATGAGAAGGACTTGGAAATCGCTGTATCAACTCAGAAAACGTGGGGTCAGGCACACATTCCACATGCTTTTCCACAACGGTCCCTGCCACTAATGAGGACGTAGCAGCTCCTTTTACAGTCAAGCAGGATAGGGAGGGTGTGCCCTGGCCTTAGCTCTCAAGGGAAGCATGCCTTGAAGACAGCTGTCAAACTAGCTGCATTCTTATGGCAGGGTGAAGGTAGCAGTATTCTGAGTACAGGAGGTTCCCGATTCCCACTCTCCTGCACCTGGAGATACACTCCAGGTCGGCTGTAAATTGCGAATCATTAGCTCTGGCAAAAAAAGTTTGGTGAAGACGTGACGAAACTCACGCTGCAGGCAGGGTGGAACTGGTGAGGGACTGAGGGTGCTCAACTCTCAGAGTAAGATGAGTTTGGAAAGGCGTTCAGCTACCTTCTCAACATATGGAACTAGTATGGAGACAACAAGTCTACCCCAGAAAGACGGGAAATCGTGATTGAGCTTGGTGGAGGCACTAATCTGGTGCAGGGAGTTCCAGTTACCTCTAACAAAACTTCGGTGAAGCACGAGGCCTAGGCCTTTGGAAGCGGAAGGTAGCTGCAGGCAGGAGAGGTAGGGTTACAGGCCATAAGCTCAACTCTCCAGAGTGGGTATGCTGGGGCAGATGTGCTTAACCCACTCGGACATGCGCGTGAGAAAATAGCTACACTTGAATGACGAAGGACTGGGGAAATCGCTGTATTCAACTCAGATACACGTGGGTTCAGGCACAACCGATTCCACATGCTTTTCTCACAACCTTTTTCCCTGCCACTAACAGGAGGACGATTAGCAGTCCTCACAGTCAAGCAAGGATGCGGACGGGTTGTCCCTGTCCTTAGCTCTCACAGGGGGAAGCATGAATTAAGCAGCTGTCAACTAGCTGCATTCTTAGGGCAGGGTGAAGGTAGCAGTATTCTGAGACAGGAGGTCCCAGATTACCACTTTACAGCACCTGGAGAAACCCTCCAGGTCTGGCATTGTTAACTTGCGTCTCAGAAGCCTCTGGCAAACAGATCTCTGGTGTGAAGACGTGCGAAATCACCTCTGTAGGCAGTGTGAACGGTGAGGGACTGAGGGTGAGCTCAACTCTAGAAGTAAGATGTTTTTGGACAAGGCGTTTTCAACTACTACTCCGTATGGAAATTAGTATGTACACCCGTTACCACAGGAATTACTAGGAAATCGATTGGATTGAGCTTGGAGGCTCTCGTCGTGTGGCCGGGAGAATTCCAGTTACTCTCCAACACTTGCGTGAAGCAGCGAGGCCTAGGCCATTTTGGAAGAGGACAGGGTAGCGGCAGGCATGTAGGGTTACAGGCCATGAGCCTCAACTCCCAGAAGTGTCTGCATGGAGGCAGATGTTTACCCCACTCGGACAGGGGAGTTGGAAACCTAGCTAAACTACTATTGAGAAGGATGTTTTGGAAATGCTGTATTCCAACTCGATACACGGAGTTCAGGCCAATGCTTACACATGCCTTTCCCACAAACCTTCCAGACACAAACATACGGATGTTAGCAGTAAGGTCTCAGTCAGGCAGGATGCGGGAGGGTGCTGCCCTGTCCTCAACTTCACAGGGAAGCATGTAGAAGCCAGCTCTCAATAGCTGCATTCTGATGACAGTGTGAATGTAGCGTATTTTGAGTAAGGAGGTTCCCAGATTGCCACCTCGCGGCACATGGAAGATACGTAAGGTATGCATTGTAACTTGCGTCTCAGAGGCCTCTGGCAAAAAAACGTCTTGGTGAAGACCTGCGAACACTCACTCTGCAGGCAGTGTGAACTGTGAGGACTGAGGGTGAGCTCACTCTCAGCGTAAGATGACTTTGGACACGGCGTTCGCTACCTTCTCAATATGGAACTTAGTATGTAGCACCAGTCTACCCCCGGAATTACTACGGAAATCGCTGATGACTTGAGGCATAGCTGTGTGCCGGGAGATTCCACGTGACCTTCCACATTGCGTCAAGCAGCGAGCTAGGCTTTTGGAAGGAAGGTAGCGCAGCAGGAAGGCTGGGTTACCGGCATAAGTCAACTTCGAAGTGGGTATGAATGGGAGGCAGATGTCTGTCCCACGCGGACATGCGAGGGGAACCTAGCTACACTCGTGAAAGAAGGACTTTGGTAAACGCTGTATTCAACTCAGGATACACGTGGTCAGGCACAACGATTCCACATGCTTTTCTACCCCTTTCACTGCCACTAACATGAGGACGGTAGCAGCTCCTTATAAGTCAAAGCAGGATGCGGGAGGTGATGCCCTGTCCTTAGTTACAGGGGAAGCATGCTTGAAGCCAGCGTCAACTAGAGCAATATTAGGGAGGGTGAAGGTAGCAGTATCGAGGACAGGAGGTTCCCCGATTACACTCTACTGCCACCTGGGATACCTACAGGTCGGCTGTTAACTGCGACTCATAGCCTTGTGCAAAAACGTCTCGGGTGAAGGACGTCGCGAACTCCCTTGCAGGCAGTGTGGAAACTGTGAGGGGACTGAGGGTTGAGTCAAACCTCAGAAGTAAGATGATTTTGGACAAGGCGTTCCTACTTATCACATATGAACTTAGATTGAGCACCAGTCTACCCCAGAAATTACTGGGAAATCGCGGGATTGAGCTGGAGGCAGAATCTGGTGTGGCCGGGAGATTCCAGTTACCCTCCCAACACTTCGGTTGTGAAGCAGCGAGGTAGCCTTTTGGAAGCGAAAGGTAGCGGCAGGCAGGAGGGGAGGTAGGGTTAAAGGCCACTAAGCTCAAACTTCAGAAGTGGGTTATGCATGGGAGGGCAGATGTCTGTACCCACTCGTGAATAGCAGTGAGAACCTAAATACACTCTGAGAAGAAGACTTTGGAAATCGATGTATTCAACTCAGATACACGGGGTTCAGGCACAACGATTCCAAATGCTTTTTACCACATTTCCCTGCCAATAACATGAGGACGTTAGCAGCTCCTTCTACAGTCAGCAGGAGGATGCGGAGGGTTGTGCCCTGTCCTTAGCTCTCACGGGAAGCATGCCTTGAAGCCAGCTGTAACTAGCGCATCTTAGGGCAGGGGAAGGTAGCAGTATTCTGAGACAGGAGTTCCAGATTACCATCTCAGCACCTGGAGAACCCTCCAGCGATGCATTGTTAACTTGCGGCTCAAAAGACTTGGCAAATCGTCTCTGGTGAGACGTGCGAAATCACTCTGTGGCAGTGTGGAACGTGTGAGGGACTGAGTGTGAGCTCATCTCAGAATAAGATGTTGTTGGAAAAAGCGTTCAAATACCTACTAACGTATGGAAACTTCAGTATGTAGCACCAGTCTACCCCAGGAATTACTAGGGAATCGCTTGATTGAGCTTGGAGGAGCTATCGTCGTCGTGTGCCGGGATTCCAGTTACCTCTCCCAACACTTGCGTGAAGCAGCGAGCTAGGCATTTTGAAGCGAAAGTCGCGGCAGGCAGGATGTAGGGTTACAGGCAGGAGATCAACTCCCAGAAGTGGACATGCATGGGAGGGCAGATGTCGCTACCACTCGGCATGGGAGTTGGAAACCTAGCTACACTCCATTGAGAAGGATGTTGGATAACGCTGTATTCAAACCCTCCCGACTACACGGGAGTTCAGGCCCATGCTTACACAAGGCTTTTCCCACAACCTATCCCAGCCACTCAACATAAGGATGTTAGCAGGGATATGTTTCTACAGTAGGGCAGGATTTGCGGAGGGTTCGCCTGTACTCAAACTCTCACAGGGAAGCATGCCTTAGACAGGCAGCTCTCAACTCGCTGCATTCTTATGACAGGTGAAGGTAGCGTATTCGGGTAAGGAGGTTCCAGATGGGCCCGACCTCCGGCACCTGGAGATACCGTCCAGGTATGCATTGTTAACTTGAGTTCTCAGAGGCCTTTGGCAAAAGTATATGGTGAAGACCTGCTGACAACTCACTCTGAGGCGTGGGAACTTGTGACAGGGGGGCTGAGGTGAGCTCAATTCAGCAGTAAGGACTTGGACAAGGCGTTCAGCTACCTGCTCCCTATGGAACTTAGTATGTTAGCACCAGGTCTACCACAGGAATACTAGGAAATCGCTGGATTGAGCTTTGAGGCACTAGTCTGTTGTGCCGGGAGATTCCAGTTACCTCTCCCAAACACTTGCGTGTCAAGCAGCGGAGCCTAGGCCTTTGGAAGGCGAAAGGTAGCTGACAGGCAGGAGGTAGGGTTTACAGGCCATAAGCTCAACTCTAAGAAGTGGGTATGCATGGAGGCAGATGTCTGCTACCCCCTCGGAAATGCGATGTGGGAAAATGCTACACTCTGATGAGGAAGGACTTGGAAATCGCTGTATTTCAACTACAGATACACGTGGGTCAGGGCCACAACGATTCCACATGCTTTTCTCACCCACCTTTCCCTGCCACTAACATGAGGACGTTAGAAGCTCCTTCTACAGTCAAGCAGGATGCGGGAGGTTGTGCCCTGTCTTACCTCCACAGGAAGCAGGACTTGAAGCCAGCTGTAAACTAGCGGGCATTCTTATGGAAGGGGGAGGTAGCCAAGTCTGAGACAGGAGGTTCCCCAGGATTACATCTACTGCACCTGGAGATACCTTCCAGGTCTGCTTAACTTGGTTTTAGAAGACTCGACAAAGTCCTCTGGTGAAGACGTGCGAAATCACTCTGCAGGCAAGTGTGGAACTGGAGGGACGGCGGGGAGCTCAACCACTCTCAGAAGTAAGATGTTTGGGACAAGGCGTTCAACTCTACTCACGTAGGAAATGAGGATGTCAGCACAGCGACCCCAGGAGGAATTACTAGGAAATCGCTGATGAGCTTGGAGGACTCGTTTGTGTGACGGGAGATTTCCAGTTAACTCCCAACATTTGCGTCAAGCAGCGAGCCTAGCCCTTTTGGAGCGAAAGGTAGCTTGCAGGCGGATGTAGGGTTACAGGCCATAGCTCACTCCAGAAGTGTCCATGCATGGGAGGCAGATGTCTGTACACATCGGACATGGGAGTTGGAACCTAGTACCCCTCCTATTGAGAGGATGTTGGAATCGCTGATTCAAACTCAGATACAAGGGAGCGTTCAGGCCCAAAGCTTACCACATGCTTTTACCACAAACTATCACCAGCCATAAAATAAGGATGTTAGCAGGGAGTCTACAGTTAAGGCAGAAGCGGGAGGGTTCGCCCTTTCCTAAAACTATCACCGGGAGCAGCCTAGAAGCGCTCTCAACTAGGTGCCATCTTATGACAGTTGGGAAGGTAGTAGCAGTATTCGGAGGTAAGGGGAGGTTTCCCAAGATTGCACTCTACGGCACCTGGAGGATCCGTCCAGGTCTGCCATTGTTAACTTGCGTATCAGAGGCCTCTGGCAAAAGTCCTGGTGAAGACGTGCGAAAAACTCACAGCAGGCAGTGTGGACTGTGAGGGCTGAGGGTGAGGCACTCTCAGAGTAAAGATGATTTGGGACAAGGCGTTCAAGCTACCTTCTCACATATGGAACTTAGTATATAGCACCAGTCTTACCCAGGAATTTACTGGGAAATCGTGGATTGAGCCTGGAGGCACTAGGTCTTGTGTGCCGGCAGATTCAGTAACCTCTACCAACACTTCGGTGTGAAGAGCGAGCCTCGGCCTTTGGAGCGAAAGGTAGGCCGGCAGGACGGTAGGGTTAGGCCATAAGCTCAACTCTCAGGTGGGTATGCATGGGGGCAGAGTGATACCCACTCGGACTGCGAGGGGGAACAGAGTGACATTCTGATGAAGTAGGAATTTGGAAATAGCTGTATTAACTCAGATACAGTGGGGTTCAGGCACAACGATTCCACTGCTTTTCTCACCAACCTTTCCGCACGAAACATGAGGACTTAGCCCGCTCCCTTTTACAGTCAAAGGTGCGGCGGAGGGTGTCCCGTCTTAGCTCTCACAGGGAAGCATGCCTTGAAGCCAGCTGTAAACTAGGGCATTCTTATGGGAAGCGTGAAGAGTGCAGTATTCTGGACAGGAGGTTCACGATTACCCACTTATGCACATGGAATACCCTCCAGGTACTGCAGTGTTAACTTGCGATCTAGCTCTGGCAAAGTCTTGGTGAAGACGTGCGAAACTCTCTGCAGGCAGGGTGGAACTGATGAGGGGAATGAGGGTGAGCTCACACTCTCAGAAGTAAGATGATTTGGACAAGGCGTTCCAGCTACCTTCTAACATTGGAACTGTAGTAGCACCAGTCTACCAGAAATACTGGGAAATCGCTGGATTGAGCTGGCAGGCACTAATCTTGTGTGGGGAGAGATTACAGTTACCTCTCCCAACCACTTCGGGAAGCAGCGAGGGCCTAGGCCTTTGGAGCGAAAGGTAGCTGCAGGCAGGAGGTAGGAGGAGGTAGGGTTACAGGCCATAAGCTAAACTTCAGAAGGGGTAGCATGGGGGAGGCAGATGTCTGCTACCACTCGGACATGCGAGTGGAACCTAGCTACACTATGATTGAAGAAGGACTTTGGAAATCGCTGTATTCAACTCAGATACACGGGAGTTCAGGCCCAATGCTTACACATGCGTTACCACAAAACCTATCCCAGCCCAACTAACATAAGGATGTTAGCAGGTAGTTACAGTCAGGCAGGACTGCGGGGAGGGTTCTGCCCTGTCTTTTTTCAACTCTCACAGGGAAGCATGCCTAGAGCCAGCTATAAACTAGCTGCATATTATGACAGTGACGAGGTATAGCATATTATGAGTAAGGAGGTTCACAGGTGCACTCTCCGGCAACTGGCGATACCGTCCAGGGTCTGCATGTTTTTTTTTTTTTTTTTTTTTTTTTTTTTAATTTGTTTATGTAGTTATGATAGTCAAAGAGATGAGAGCGAGAGCAGCGACACAGGCAGGGGAGAAGCAGGCTACATGCACCGGGAGCCCGACGGGGAATCGATCCACGTGTGGTCTCAGGGGATCGCCCATGGGCCAAAGGCGGCGCCAAAACGCTGCGCACCCAGGGATCCTAGGTCGCATGTTTTAACTGGTCCCTAAGAGGCCTTGGCAAATCTCTGTGAAGACATGCGAAACTCACTATGCAGGCAGTGTGGAACGTGAGGGAATGAGGGTGAGCTCAACTCTCAGCAAGTAAGATGACTTGGACAAGGCGTTCAGCTACCTTCTCACATATGGAACTTAGTATGTAGCATTAGTCTACACAGGATGTTATTACTAGGAAATCGCTGATTGAGCTTTGAGCACTAGTCTGTGTTGCGGGAGATTCCAGTTACCGCTCCCAACACTTGCGTCAAGCAGCGGCCTAGGCCTTTTGGAAGGAAAGGTAGCAGGGGCACGATGTAGGGTTACAGGCCATGAGCTCAACTCTCAGAAGTGTGTATGCATGGGAGGCAGATGTCTGCTACCCACTCGGACATGGGAGTTGGAACCTAGCTACACTCTATTGAAGAAGGATGTTGGAAAATCGCTGTATTCAACTCAGATACACGGGAGTTCAGGCCCAATGCTTACACATTGCTTTCCCACAACCTATCCCAGCCACTAAATAAGGAGGTAGCAGGTACGGTCTACAGTCAGGCAGATGCGGGAGGGTTGCCCTGTCCTCAGCTCTCACAGGGAAGCATGCCTAGAAGCCAGCTCTCAACTAGCTGCATTCTTATGACAGTGTGAAGGTAGCAGTATTCGGAGTAGGAGGTTCAGATTACCACTCTACGTGCACCTGGAATTACCGTCCAGGTCTGCATTGTTAAACTTGGTCTCAGAGGCCTCTGGCAAAAGTCTCTGGTGAAGCAGTGCGGAAACTCACTCTGCAGGCAGTGTGGAAACTGTGAGGGACTGAGGGTGAGCTCAACTCTCAGCAGTAAGATGAGTGTGGACAAGCGTTCAGCTACTTCTACATAGGAACTTAGTATGTAGCCCCAGTCTGACCCAGGAAATTACTGGGAGAAAGCGCTGGATTGAGCTGGAGCACTAGTCTGTGTGACGGCCAGATTCCAGTACTCTCCCAACACTTCGGTGAAGCAACGAGCCTATCCTTTGGGACAAAGCGAAAAGGTTAGCTGCAATGGCAGGAGGTAGGGTTAACAGGCCATAAGCTAAACTCTCATGAAGAGTGGGGGTTTATGATGGGAGGCAGATGTCTGCTACCCACTCGGACAATGCGAGTGGGAACCTAGCTACACTCTGATGAAGAAGGACTTTGGAAATCGCTGTATTCAACTCAGATACACGTGGGTTCAGGCACAACGATTCCACATGCTTTTCTCACCACCTTTCCCTGCCACTAACATGAGGACGTTAGCAGCTCCTTCTACAGTCAAGCAGGATGCGGGAGGGTTGTGCCCTGTCCTTAGCTCTCACAGGGAAGCATGCCTTGAAGCCAGCTGTCAACTAGCTGCATTCTTATGGCAGGGTGAAGGTAGCAGTATTCTGAGACAGGAGGTTCCCCGCTTACCCACTCTACTGCACCTGGAGATACCCTCCAGGTCTGCATTGTTAAACTTGCGTCTCAGAGGCCTCTGGCAAAAGTCTCTGGTGAAGACGTGCGAAACCTCACTCTGCAGGCAGTGTGGAACTGTGAGGGGACTGAGGGTGAGCTCAACTCTCAGAAGTAAGATGATTTTGGACAAGGCGTTCAGCTACCTTCTCACATATGGAACTTAGTATGTAGCACCAGTCTACCCCAGAATTACTGGGAAATCGCTGGGATTGAGCTTGGAGGCACTATCTTGTGTGCCGGGAGATTCCAGTTACCTCTCCCAACACTTCGGTATGAAGCAGCGAGCCTAGGCCTTTGGAAGCGAAAGGTAGCTGCAGGCAGGAGGTAGGGTTACAGGCCATAAGCTCAACTCTCAGAAGTGGGTATGCATGGGAGGCAGATGTCTGCTACCCACTCGGACATGCGAGTGGGAACCTAGCTACACTCTGATGAAGAAGGACTTTGGAAATCGCTGTATTCAACTCAGATACACGGGAGTTCAGGCCCAATGCTTACACATGCTTTTCCACAACCTATCCCAGCCACTAACATAAGGATGTTAGCAGGTCCGTCTACAGTCAGGCAGGATGCGGGGAGGGTTCTGCCCTGTCCTAGCTCTCACAGGGAAGCATGCCTAGAAGCCAGCTCTCAACTAGCTGCATTCTTATGACAGTGTGAAGGTAGCAGTATTCTGAGTAAGGAGGTCCCAGATTGCCACTCTCCTGCACCTGGAGATACCGTCCAGGTCTGCATTGTTAACTTGCGTCTCAGAGGCCTCTGGCAAAAGTCTCTGGTGAAGACGTGCGAAACTCACTCTGCAGGCAGTGTGGAACTGTGAGGGACTGAGGGTGAGCTCAACTCTCAGCAGTAAGATGATTTTGGACAAGGCGTTCAAGCTACCTTACTCACAGTATGGAACTTAGTATGTAGCACCAGTCTACCCCAGGATTACTAGGGAAATCGCTGATTGAGCTTGGAGGCACTCGTCTTGTGTGCCGGGAGATTCCAGTTACCTCTCCCAACACTTGCGTCAAGCAGCGAGCCTAGGCCTTTTGGAAGCGAAAGGTAGCGGCAGGCAGGATGTAGGGTTACAGGCCATGAGCTCAACTCTCAGAAGTGTGTATGCATGGGAGGCAGATGTCTGCTACCCACTCGGACATGGGAGTTGGAACCTAGCTACACTCCTATTGAAGAAGGATGTTGGAAATCGCTGTATTCAACTCAGATACACGGGAGTTCAGGCCCAATGCTTACACATGCTTTTCCCACAACCTATCCCAGCCACTAACATAAGGATGTTAGCAGGTACGTCTACAGTCAGGCAGGATGCGGGAGGGTTCTGCCCTGTCCTCAGCTCTCACAGGGAAGCATGCCTTAGAAGCCAGCTCTCAACTAGCTGCATTCTTATGGACAGTGTGAAGGTAGCAGTATTCTGAGTAAGGAGGTTCCCAGATTACCACTCTACTGCACCTGGAGATACCGTCCAGGTCTGCATTGTTAACTTGCGTCTCAGAGGCCTCTGGCAAAAGTCTCTGGTGAAGACGTGCGAAACTCACTCTGCAGGCAGTGTGGAACTGTGAGGGACTGAGGGTGAGCTCAACTCTCAGAAGTAAGATGATTTTGGACAAGGCGTTCAGCTACCTTCTCACATATGGAACTTAGTATGTAGCACCAGTCTACCCCAGGAATTACTGGGAAATCGCTGGATTGAGCTTGGAGGCACTAGTCTTGTGTGCCGGGCAGATTCCAGTTACCTCTCCCAACACTTCGGTGAAGCAGCGAGCCTAGGCCTTTGGAAGCGAAAGGTAGCTGCAGGCAGGAGGTAGGGTTACAGGCCATAAGCTCAACTCTCAGAAGTGGGTATGCATGGGAGGCAGATGTCTGCTACCCACTCGGACATGCGAGTGGGAACCTAGCTACACTCTGATGAAGAAGGACTTTGGAAATCGCTGTATTCAACTCAGATACACGTGGGTTCAGGCACAACGATTCCACATGCTTTTCTCACAACCTTTCCCTGCCACTAACATGAGGACGTTAGCAGCTCCTTCTACAGTCAAGCAGGATGCGGGAGGGTTGTGCCCTGTCCTTAGCTCTCACAGGGAAGCATGCCTTGAAGCCAGCTGTCAACTAGCTGCATTCTTATGGCAGGGTGAAGGTAGCAGTATTCTGAGACAGGAGGTTCCCAGATTACCACTCTACTGCACCTGGAGATACCCTCCAGGTCTGCATTGTTAACTTGCGTCTCAGAGCCTCTGGCAAACGTCTCTGGTGAAGACGTGCGAAACTCACTCTGCAGGCAGTGTGGAACTGTGAGGGACTGAGGGTGAGCTCAACTCTCAGCAGTAAGATGTTTTGGACAAGGCGTTCAACTACCTACTCACGTATGGAACTTAGTATGTAGCACCAGTCTACCCCAGGAATTACTAGGAAATCGCTTGATTGAGCTTGGAGGCACTCGTCTTGTGTGCCGGGAGATTCCAGTTACCTCTCCCAACACTTGCGTCAAGCAGCGAGCCTAGGCCTTTTGGAAGCGAAAGGTAGCGGCAGGCAGGATGTAGGGTTACAGGCCATGAGCTCAACTCTCAGAAGTGTGTATGCATGGGAGGCAGATGTCTGCTACCCACTCGGACATGGGAGTTGGAACCTAGCTACACTCCTATTGAAGAAGGATGTTGGAAATCGCTGTATTCAACTCAGATACACGGGAGTTCAGGCCCAATGCTTACACATGCTTTTCCCACAACCTATCCCAGCCACTAACATAAGGAGGTTAGCAGGTACGTCTACAGTCAGGCAGGATGCGGGAGGGTTCTGCCCTGTCCTCAGCTCTCACAGGGAAGCATGCCTAGAAGCCAGCTCTCAACTAGCTGCATTCTTATGACAGTGTGAAGGTAGCAGTATTCTGAGTAAGGAGGTTCCCAGATTACCACTCTACTGCACCTGGAGATACCGTCCAGGTCTGCATTGTTAACTTGCGTCTCAGAGGCCTCTGGCAAAAGTCTCTGGTGAAGACGTGCGAAACTCACTCTGCAGGCAGTGTGGAACTGTGAGGGACTGAGGGTGAGCTCAACTCTCAGCAGTAAGATGATTTTGGACAAGGCGTTCAGCTACCTTCTCACATATGGAACTTAGTATGTAGCACCAGTCTACCCCAGGAATTACTGGGAAATCGCTGGATTGAGCTTGGAGGCACTAGTCTTGTGTGCCGGCAGATTCCAGTTACCTCTCCCAACACTTCGGTGAAGCAGCGAGCCTAGGCCTTTTGGAAGCGAAAGGTAGCTGCAGGCAGGAGGTAGGGTTACAGGCCATAAGCTCAACTCTCAGAAGTGGGTATGCATGGGAGGCAGATGTCTGCTACCCACTCGGACATGCGAGTGGGAACCTAGCTACACTCTGATGAAGAAGGACTTTGGAAATCGCTGTATTCAACTCAGATACACGTGGGTTCAGGCACAACGATTCCACATGCTTTTCTCACCACCTTTCCCTGCCACTAACATGAGGACGTTAGCAGCTCCTTCTACAGTCAAGCAGGATGCGGGAGGGTTGTGCCCTGTCCTTAGCTCTCACAGGGAAGCATGCCTTGAAGCCAGCTGTCAACTAGCTGCATTCTTATGGCAGGGTGAAGGTAGCAGTATTCTGAGACAGGAGGTTCCCAGATTACCATCTACTGCACCTGGAGATACCTTCCAGGTCTGCATTGTTAACTTGCGTCTCAGAAGCCTCTGACAAACGTCTCTGGTGAAGACGATGCGAAACTCACTCTGCAGGCAGTGTGGAACTGTGAGGGACTGAGGGTGAGCTCAACTCTCAGAAGTAAGATGTTTTGGGACAAGGCGTTCAACTACCTACTCACGTATGGAACTTAGTATGTAGCACCAGTCGACCCCAGGAATTACTAGGAAATCGCTTGATTGAGCTTGGAGGCACTCGTCTTGTGTGCCGGGAGATTCCAGTTACCTCTCCCAACACTTGCGTCAAGCAGCGAGCCTAGGCCTTTTGGAAGCGAAAGGTAGCGGCAGGCAGGATGTAGGGTTACAGGCCATGAGCTCAACTCCCAGAAGTGTGCATGCATGGGAGGCAGATGTCTGCTACCCACTCGGACATGGGAGTTGGAACCTAGCTACACTCCTATTGAAGAAGGATGTTGGAAATCGCTGTATTCAACTCAGATACACGGGAGTTCAGGCCCAATGCTTACACATGCTTTTCCCACAACCTATCCCAGCCACTAACATAAGGATGTTAGCAGGTACGTCTACAGTCAGGCAGGAATGCGGGAGGGTTCTGCCCTGTCCTCAACTCTCACAGGGAAGCATGCCTAGAAGCCAGCTCTCAACTAGCTGCATTCTTATGACAGTGTGAAGGTAGCAGTATTCTGAGTAAGGAGGTTCCCAGATTGCCACTCTCCGGCACCTGGAGATACCGTCCAGGTCTGCATTGTTAACTTGCGTCTCAGAGGCCTCTGGCAAAAGTCTCTGGTGAAGACGTGCGAAACTCACTCTGCAGGCAGTGTGGAACTGTGAGGGACTGAGGGTGAGCTCAACTCTCAGCAGTAAGATGATTTTGGACAAGGCGTTCAGCTACCTTCTCACATATGGAACTTAGTATATAGCACCAGTCTACCCCAGGAATTACTGGGAAATCGCTGGATTGAGCTTGGAGGCACTAGTCTTGTGTGCCGGCAGATTCCAGTTACCTCTCCCAACACTTCGGTGAAGCAGCGAGCCTAGGCCTTTTGGAAGCGAAAGGTAGCTGCAGGCAGGAGGTAGGGTTACAGGCCATAAGCTCAACTCTCAGAAGTGGGTATGCATGGGAGGCAGATGTCTGCTACCCACTCGGACATGCGAGTGGGAACCTAGCTACACTCTGATGAAGAAGGACTTTGGAAATCGCTGTATTCAACTCAGATACACGTGGGTTCAGGCACAACGATTCCACATGCTTTTCTCACAACCTTTCCCTGCCACTAACATGAGGACGTTAGCAGCTCCTTCTACAGTCAAGCAGGATGCGGGAGGGTTGTGCCCTGTCCTTAGCTCTCACAGGGAAGCATGCCTTGAAGCCAGCTGTCAACTAGCTGCATTCTTATGGCAGGGTGAAGGTAGCAGTATTCTGAGACAGGAGGTTCCCCGATTACCACTCTACTGCACCTGGAGATACCCTCCAGGTCTGCATTGTTAACTTGCGACTCATAGCCTCTGGCAAAAGTCTCTGGTGAAGACGTGCGAAACTCACTCTGCAGGCAGTGTGGAACTGTGAGGGACTGAGGGTGAGCTCAACTCTCAGAAGTAAGATGATTTTGGACAAGGCGTTCAGCTACCTTCTCACATATGGAACTTAGTATGTAGCACCAGTCTACCCCAGAAATTACTGGGAAATCGCTGGATTGAGCTTGGAGGCACTAATCTTGTGTGCCGGGAGATTCCAGTTACCTCTCCCAACACTTCGGTGAAGCAGCGAGCCTAGGCCTTTTGGAAGCGAAAGGTAGCTGCAGGCAGGAGGTAGGGTTACAGGCCATAAGCTCAACTCTCAGAAGTGGGTATGCATGGGAGGCAGATGTCTGCTACCCACTCGGACATGCGAGTGGGAACCTAGCTACACTCTGATGAAGAAGGACTTTGGAAATCGCTGTATTCAACTCAGATACACGGGAGTTCAGGCCCAATGCTTACACATGCTTTTCCCACAACCTATCCCAGCCACTAACATAAGGATGTTAGCAGGTACGTCTACAGTCAGGCAGGATGCGGGAGGGTTCTGCCCTGTCCTCAACTCTCACAGGGAAGCATGCCTAGAAGCCAGCTCTCAACTAGCTGCATTCTTATGACAGTGTGAAGGTAGCAGTATTCTGAGTAAGGAGGTTCCCAGATTACCACTCTCCGGCACCTGGAGATACCGTCCAGGTCTGCATTGTTAACTTGCGTCTCAGAGGCCTCTGGCAAAAGTCTCTGGTGAAGACGTGCGAAACTCACTCTGCAGGCAGTGTGGAACTGTGAGGGACTGAGGGTGAGCTCAACTCTCAGCAGTAAGATGATTTTGGACAAGGCGTTCAACTACCTACTCACGTATGGAACTTAGTATGTAGCACCAGTCTACCCCAGGAATTACTAGGAAATCGCTTGATTGAGCTTGGAGGCACTCGTCTTGTGTGCCGGGAGATTCCAGTTACCTCTCCCAACACTTGCGTCAAGCAGCGAGCCTAGGCCTTTTGGAAGCGAAAGGTAGCGGCAGGCAGGATGTAGGGTTACAGGCCATGAGCTCAACTCCCAGAAGTGTGCATGCATGGGAGGCAGATGTCTGCTACCCACTCGGACATGGGAGTTGGAACCTAGCTACACTCCTATTGAAGAAGGATGTTGGAAATCGCTGTATTCAACTCAGATACACGGGAGTTCAGGCCCAATGCTTACACATGCTTTTCCCACAACCTATCCCAGCCACTAACATAAGGATGTTAGCAGGTACGTCTACAGTCAGGCAGGATGCGGGAGGGTTCTGCCCTGTCCTCAACTCTCACAGGGAAGCATGCCTAGAAGCCAGCTCTCAACTAGCTGCATTCTTATGACAGTGTGAAGGTAGCAGTATTCTGAGTAAGGAGGTTCCCAGATTACCACTCTACTGCACCTGGAGATACCGTCCAGGTCTGCATTGTTAACTTGCGTCTCAGAGGCCTCTGGCAAAAGTCTCTGGTGAAGACGTGCGAAACTCACTCTGCAGGCAGTGTGGAACTGTGAGGGACTGAGGGTGAGCTCAACTCTCAGCAGTAAGATGATTTTGGACAAGGCGTTCAGCTACCTTCTCACATATGGAACTTAGTATGTAGCACCAGTCTACCCCAGGAATTACTGGGAAATCGCTGGATTGAGCTTGGAGGCACTAGTCTTGTGTGCTGGAGATTCCAGTTACCTCTCCCAACACTTCGGTGAAGCAGCGAGCCTAGGCCTTTTGGAAGCGAAAGGTAGCTGCAGGCAGGAGGTAGGGTTACAGGCCATAAGCTCAACTCTCAGAAGTGGGTATGCATGGGAGGCAGATGTCTGCTACCCACTCGGACATGCGAGTGGGAACCTAGCTACACTCTGATGAAGAAGGACTTTGGAAATCGCTGTATTCAACTCAGATACACGTGGGTTCAGGCACAACGATTCCACATGCTTTTCTCACCACCTTTCCCTGCCACTAACATGAGGACGTTAGCAGCTCCTTCTACAGTCAAGCAGGATGCGGGAGGGTTGTGCCCTGTCCTTAGCTCTCACAGGGAAGCATGCCTTGAAGCCAGCTGTCAACTAGCTGCATTCTTATGGCAGGGTGAAGGTAGCAGTATTCTGAGACAGGAGGTTCCCAGATTACCACTCTACTGCACCTGGAGATACCCTTCCAGGTCTGCATTGTTAACTTGCGTCTCAGAAGCCTCTGGCAAACGTCTCTGGTGAAGACGTGCGAAACTCACTCTGCAGGCAGTGTGGAACTGTGAGGGACTGAGGGTGAGCTCAACTCTCAGAAGTAAGATGTTTTGGGACAAGGCGTTCAACTACCTACTCACGTATGGAACTTAGTATGTAGCACCAGTCTACCCCAGGAATTACTAGGAAATCGCTTGATTGAGCTTGGAGGCACTCGTCTTGTGTGCCGGGAGATTCCAGTTACCTCTCCCAACACTTGCGTCAAGCAGCGAGCCTAGGCCTTTTGGAAGCGAAAGGTAGCGGCAGGCAGGATGTAGGGTTACAGGCCATGAGCTCAACTCCCAGAAGTGTGCATGCATGGGAGGCAGATGTCTGCTACCCACTCGGACATGGGAGTTGGAACCTAGCTACACTCCTATTGAAGAAGGATGTTGGAAATCGCTGTATTCAACTCAGATACACGGGAGTTCAGGCCCAATGCTTACACATGCTTTTCCCACAACCTATCCCAGCCACTAACATAAGGATGTTAGCAGGTACGTCTACAGTCAGGCAGAATGCGGGAGGGTTCTGCCCTGTCCTCAACTCTCACAGGGAAGCATGCCTAGAAGCCAGCTCTCAACTAGCTGCATTCTTATGACAGTGTGAAGGTAGCAGTATTCTGAGTAAGGAGGTTCCCAGATTGCCACTCTCCGGCACCTGGAGATACCGTCCAGGTCTGCATTGTTAACTTGCGTCTCAGAGGCCTCTGGCAAAAGTCTCTGGTGAAGACGTGCGAAACTCACTCTGCAGGCAGTGTGGAACTGTGAGGGACTGAGGGTGAGCTCAACTCTCAGCAGTAAGATGATTTTGGACAAGGCGTTCAGCTACCTTCTCACATATGGAACTTAGTATATAGCACCAGTCTACCCCAGGAATTACTGGGAAATCGCTGGATTGAGCTTGGAGGCACTAGTCTTGTGTGCCGGCAGATTCCAGTTACCTCTCCCAACACTTCGGTGAAGCAGCGAGCCTAGGCCTTTTGGAAGCGAAAGGTAGCTGCAGGCAGGAGGTAGGGTTACAGGCCATAAGCTCAACTCTCAGAAGTGGGTATGCATGGGAGGCAGATGTCTGCTACCCACTCGGACATGCGAGTGGGAACCTAGCTACACTCTGATGAAGAAGGACTTTGGAAATCGCTGTATTCAACTCAGATACACGTGGGTTCAGGCACAACGATTCCACATGCTTTTCTCACAACCTTTCCCTGCCACTAACATGAGGACGTTAGCAGCTCCTTTTACAGTCAAGCAGGATGCGGGAGGGTTGTGCCCTGTCCTTAGCTCTCACAGGGAAGCATGCCTTGAAGCCAGCTGTCAACTAGCTGCATTCTTATGGCAGGGTGAAGGTAGCAGTATTCTGAGACAGGAGGTTCCCCGATTACCACTCTACTGCACCTGGAGATACCCTCCAGGTCTGCATTGTTAACTTGCGACTCATAGCCTCTGGCAAAAGTCTCTGGTGAAGACGTGCGAAACTCACTCTGCAGGCAGTGTGGAACTGTGAGGGACTGAGGGTGAGCTCAACTCTCAGCAGTAAGATGATTTTGGACAAGGCGTTCAGCTACCTTCTCACATATGGAACTTAGTATGTAGCACCAGTCTACCCCAGAAATTACTGGGAAATCGCTGGATTGAGCTTGGAGGCACTAATCTTGTGTGCCGGGAGATTCCAGTTACCTCTCCCAACACTTCGGTGAAGCAGCGAGCCTAGGCCTTTTGGAAGCGAAAGGTAGCTGCAGGCAGGAGGTAGGGTTACAGGCCATAAGCTCAACTCTCAGAAGTGGGTATGCATGGGAGGCAGATGTCTGCTACCCACTCGGACATGCGAGTGGGAACCTAGCTACACTCTGATGAAGAAGGACTTTGGAAATCGCTGTATTCAACTCAGATACACGTGGGTTCAGGCACAACGATTCCACATGCTTTTCTCACCACCTTTCCCTGCCACTAACATGAGGACGTTAGCAGCTCCTTCTACAGTCAAGCAGGATGCGGGAGGGTTGTGCCCTGTCCTTAGCTCTCACAGGGAAGCATGCCTTGAAGCCAGCTGTCAACTAGCTGCATTCTTATGGCAGGGTGAAGGTAGCAGTATTCTGAGACAGGAGGTTCCCAGATTACCACTCTACTGCACCTGGAGATACCCTCCAGGTCTGCATTGTTAACTTGCGTCTCAGAAGCCTCTGGCAAACGTCTCTGGTGAAGACGTGCGAAACTCACTCTGCAGGCAGTGTGGAACTGTGAGGGACTGAGGGTGAGCTCAACTCTCAGAAGTAAGATGTTTTGGACAAGGCGTTCAACTACCTACTCACGTATGGAACTTAGTATGTAGCACCAGTCTACCCCAGGAATTACTAGGAAATCGCTTGATTGAGCTTGGAGGCACTCGTCTTGTGTGCCGGGAGATTCCAGTTACCTCTCCCAACACTTGCGTGAAGCAGCGAGCCTAGGCCTTTTGGAAGCGAAAGGTAGCGGCAGGCAGGATGTAGGGTTACAGGCCATGAGCTCAACTCCCAGAAGTGTGCATGCATGGGAGGCAGATGTCTGCTACCCACTCGGACATGGGAGTTGGAACCTAGCTACACTCCTATTGAAGAAGGATGTTGGAAATCGCTGTATTCAACTCAGATACACGGGAGTTCAGGCCCAATGCTTACACATGCTTTTCCCACAACCTATCCCAGCCACTAACATAAGGATGTTAGCAGGTACGTCTACAGTCAGGCAGGATGCGGGAGGGTTCTGCCCTGTCCTCAACTCTCACAGGGAAGCATGCCTAGAAGCCAGCTCTCAACTAGCTGCATTCTTATGACAGTGTGAAGGTAGCAGTATTCTGAGTAAGGAGGTTCCCAGATTGCCACTCTCCGGCACCTGGAGATACCGTCCAGGTCTGCATTGTTAACTTGCGTCTCAGAGGCCTCTGGCAAAAGTCTCTGGTGAAGACCTGCGAAACTCACTCTGCAGGCAGTGTGGAACTGTGAGGGACTGAGGGTGAGCTCAACTCTCAGCAGTAAGATGACTTTGGACAAGGCGTTCAGCTACCTTCTCACATATGGAACTTAGTATGTAGCACCAGTCTACCCCAGGAATTACTAGGGAAATCGCTGGATTGAGCTTGGAGGCACTAGTCTTGTGTGCCGGCAGATTCCAGTTACCTCTCCCAACACTTCGGTGAAGCAGCGAGCCTAGGCCTTTTGGAAGCGAAAGGTAGCTGCAGGCAGGAGGTAGGGTTACAGGCCATAAGCTCAACTCTCAGAAGTGGGTATGCATGGGAGGCAGATGTCTGCTACCCACTCGGACATGCGAGTGGGAACCTAGCTACACTCTGATGAAGAAGGACTTTGGAAATCGCTGTATTCAACTCAGATACACGTGGGTTCAGGCACAACGATTCCACATGCTTTTCTCACCACCTTTCCCTGCCACTAACATGAGGACGTTAGCAGCTCCTTCTACAGTCAAGCAGGATGCGGGAGGGTTGTGCCCTGTCCTTAGCTCTCACAGGGAAGCATGCCTTGAAGCCAGCTGTCAACTAGCTGCATTCTTATGGCAGGGTGAAGGTAGCAGTATTCTGAGACAGGAGGTTCCCAGATTACCACTCTACTGCACCTGGAGATACCCTCCAGGTCTGCATTGTTAACTTGCGTCTCAGAGCCTCTGGCAAAAGTCTCTGGTGAAGACGTGCGAAACTCACTCTGCAGGCAGTGTGGAACTGTGAGGGACTGAGGGTGAGCTCAACTCTCAGAAGTAAGATGATTTTGGACAAGGCGTTCAGCTACCTTCTCACATATGGAACTTAGTATGTAGCACCAGTCTACCCCAGGAATTACTGGGAAATCGCTGGATTGAGCTTGGAGGCACTAGTCTTGTGTGCCGGGAGATTCCAGTTACCTCTCCCAACACTTCGGTGAAGCAGCGAGCCTAGGCCTTTTGGAAGCGAAAGGTAGCTGCAGGCAGGAGGTAGGGTTACAGGCCATAAGCTCAACTCTCAGAAGTGGGTATGCATGGGAGGCAGATGTCTGCTACCCACTCGGACATGCGAGTGGGAACCTAGCTACACTCTGATGAAGAAGGACTTTGGAAATCGCTGTATTCAACTCAGATACACGTGGGTTCAGGCACAACTGATTCCACATGCTTTTCTCACAACCTTTCCCTGCCACTAACATGAGGACGTTAGCAGCTCCTTCTACAGTCAGCAGGATGCGGGAGGGTTGTGCCCTGTCCTTAGCTCTCACAGGGAAGCATGCCTTGAAGCCAGCTGTCAACTAGCTGCATTCTTATGGCAGGGTGAAGGTAGCAGTATTCTGAGACAGGAGGTTCCCAGATTACCACTCTACTGCACCTGGAGATACCTTCCAGGTCTGCATTGTTAACTTGCGTCTCAGAAGCCTCTGGCAAACGTCTCTGGTGAAGACGTGCGAAACTCACTCTGCAGGCAGTGTGGAACTGTGAGGGACTGAGGGTGAGCTCAACTCTCAGAAGTAAGATGTTTTGGACAAGGCGTTCAACTACCTACTCACGTATGGAACTTAGTATGTAGCACCAGTCTACCCCAGGAATTACTAGGAAATCGCTTGATTGAGCTTGGAGGCACTCGTCTTGTGTGCCGGGAGATTCCAGTTACCTCTCCCAACACTTGCGTCAAGCAGCGAGCCTAGGCCTTTTGGAAGCGAAAGGTAGCAGGCAGGCAGGATGTAGGGTTACAGGCCATGAGCTCAACTCTCAGAAGTGTGTATGCATGGGAGGCAGATGTCTGCTACCCACTCGGACATGGGAGTTGGAACCTAGCTACACTCCTATTGAAGAAGGATGTTGGAAATCGCTGTATTCAACTCAGATACACGGGAGTTCAGGCCCAATGCTTACACATGCTTTTCCCACAACCTATCCCAGCCACTAACATAAGGAGGTTAGCAGGTACGTCTACAGTCAGGCAGGATGCGGGAGGGTTCTGCCCTGTCCTCAGCTCTCACAGGGAAGCATGCCTAGAAGCCAGCTCTCAACTAGCTGCATTCTTATGACAGTGTGAAGGTAGCAGTATTCTGAGTAAGGAGGTTCCCAGATTACCACTCTACTGCACCTGGAGATACCGTCCAGGTCTGCATTGTTAACTTGCGTCTCAGAGGCCTCTGGCAAAAGTCTCTGGTGAAGACGTGCGAAACTCACTCTGCAGGCAGTGTGGAACTGTGAGGGACTGAGGGTGAGCTCAACTCTCAGCAGTAAGATGATTTTGGACAAGGCGTTCAGCTACCTTCTCACATATGGAACTTAGTATGTAGCACCAGTCTACCCCAGGAATTACTGGGAAATCGCTGGATTGAGCTTGGAGGCACTAGTCTTGTGTGCCGGGCAGATTCCAGTTACCTCTCCCAACACTTCGGTGAAGCAGCGAGCCTAGGCCTTTTGGAAGCGAAAGGTAGCTGCAGGCAGGAGGTAGGGTTACAGGCCATAAGCTCAACTCTCAGAAGTGGGTATGCATGGGAGGCAGATGTCTGCTACCCACTCGGACATGCGAGTGGGAACCTAGCTACACTCTGATGAAGAAGGACTTTGGAAATCGCTGTATTCAACTCAGATACACGTGGGTTCAGGCACAACGATTCCACATGCTTTTCTCACCACCTTTCCCTGCCACTAACATGAGGACGTTAGCAGCTCCTTCTACAGTCAAGCAGGATGCGGGAGGGTTGTGCCCTGTCCTTAGCTCTCACAGGGAAGCATGCCTTGAAGCCAGCTGTCAACTAGCTGCATTCTTATGGCAGGGTGAAGGTAGCAGTATTCTGAGACAGGAGGTTCCCAGATTACCACTCTACTGCACCTGGAGATACCTTCCAGGTCTGCATTGTTAACTTGCGTCTCAGAAGCCTCTGACAAACGTCTCTGGTGAAGACGTGCGAAACTCACTCTGCAGGCAGTGTGGAACTGTGAGGGACTGAGGGTGAGCTCAACTCTCAGAAGTAAGATGTTTTGGGACAAGGCGTTCAACTACCTACTCACGTATGGAACTTAGTATGTAGCACCAGTCTACCCCAGGAATTACTAGGAAATCGCTTGATTGAGCTTGGAGGCACTCGTCTTGTGTGCCGGGAGATTCCAGTTACCTCTCCCAACACTTGCGTCAAGCAGCGAGCCTAGGCCTTTTGGAAGCGAAAGGTAGCGGCAGGCAGGATGTAGGGTTACAGGCCATGAGCTCAACTCCCAGAAGTGTGCATGCATGGGAGGCAGATGTCTGCTACCCACTCGGACATGGGAGTTGGAACCTAGCTACACTCCTATTGAAGAAGGATGTTGGAAATCGCTGTATTCAACTCAGATACACGGGAGTTCAGGCCCAATGCTTACACATGCTTTTCCCACAACCTATCCCAGCCACTAACATAAGGATGTTAGCAGGTACGTCTACAGTCAGGCAGAATGCGGGAGGGTTCTGCCCTGTCCTCAACTCTCACAGGGAAGCATGCCTAGAAGCCAGCTCTCAACTAGCTGCATTCTTATGACAGTGTGAAGGTAGCAGTATTCTGAGTAAGGAGGTTCCCAGATTGCCACTCTCCGGCACCTGGAGATACCGTCCAGGTCTGCATTGTTAACTTGCGTCTCAGAGGCCTCTGGCAAAAGTCTCTGGTGAAGACGTGCGAAACTCACTCTGCAGGCAGTGTGGAACTGTGAGGGACTGAGGGTGAGCTCAACTCTCAGCAGTAAGATGATTTTGGACAAGGCGTTCAGCTACCTTCTCACATATGGAACTTAGTATGTAGCACCAGTCTACCCCAGGAATTACTGGGAAATCGCTGGATTGAGCTTGGAGGCACTAGTCTTGTGTGCCGGCAGATTCCAGTTACCTCTCCCAACACTTCGGTGAAGCAGCGAGCCTAGGCCTTTTGGAAGCGAAAGGTAGCTGCAGGCAGGAGGTAGGGTTACAGGCCATAAGCTCAACTCTCAGAAGTGGGTATGCATGGGAGGCAGATGTCTGCTACCCACTCGGACATGCGAGTGGGAACCTAGCTACACTCTGATGAAGAAGGACTTTGGAAATCGCTGTATTCAACTCAGATACACGTGGGTTCAGGCACAACGATTCCACATGCTTTTCTCACAACCTTTCCCTGCCACTAACATGAGGACGTTAGCAGCTCCTTCTACAGTCAAGCAGGATGCGGGAGGGTTGTGCCCTGTCCTTAGCTCTCACAGGGAAGCATGCCTTGAAGCCAGCTGTCAACTAGCTGCATTCTTATGGCAGGGTGAAGGTAGCAGTATTCTGAGACAGGAGGTTCCCAGATTACCACTCTACTGCACCTGGAGATACCCTCCAGGTCTGCATTGTTAACTTGCGTCTCAGAAGCCTCTGGCAAACGTCTCTGGTGAAGACGTGCGAAACTCACTCTGCAGGCAGTGTGGAACTGTGAGGGACTGAGGGTGAGCTCAACTCTCAGAAGTAAGATGATTTTGGACAAGGCGTTCAACTACCTACTCACGTATGGAACTTAGTATGTAGCACCAGTCTACCCCAGGAATTACTAGGAAATCGCTTGATTGAGCTTGGAGGCACTAGTCTTGTGTGCCGGGAGATTCCAGTTACCTCTCCCAACACTTCGGTGAAGCAGCGAGCCTAGGCCTTTTGGAAGCGAAAGGTAGCGGCAGGCAGGATGTAGGGTTACAGGCCATGAGCTCAACTCCCAGAAGTGTGCATGCATGGGAGGCAGATGTCTGCTACCCACTCGGACATGGGAGTTGGAACCTAGCTACACTCCTATTGAAGAAGGATGTTGGAAATCGCTGTATTCAACTCAGATACACGGGAGTTCAGGCCCAATGCTTACACATGCTTTTCCCACAACCTATCCCAGCCACTAACATAAGGATGTTAGCAGGTACGTCTACAGTCAGGCAGGATGCGGGAGGGTTCTGCCCTGTCCTCAACTCTCACAGGGAAGCATGCCTAGAAGCCAGCTCTCAACTAGCTGCATTCTTATGACAGTGTGAAGGTAGCAGTATTCTGAGTAAGGAGGTTCCCAGATTGCCACTCTCCGGCACCTGGAGATACCGTCCAGGTCTGCATTGTTAACTTGCGTCTCAGAGGCCTCTGGCAAAAGTCTCTGGTGAAGACCTGCGAAACTCACTCTGCAGGCAGTGTGGAACTGTGAGGGACTGAGGGTGAGCTCAACTCTCAGCAGTAAGATGACTTTTGGACAAGGCGTTCAGCTACCTTCTCACATATGGAACTTAGTATGTAGCACCAGTCTACCCCAGGAATTACTAGGAAATCGCTTGATTGAGCTTGGAGGCACTAGTCTTGTGTGCCGGGAGATTCCAGTTACCTCTCCCAACACTTGCGTCAAGCAGCGAGCCTAGGCCTTTTGGAAGCGAAAGGTAGCAGGCAGGCACGGATGTAGGGTTACAGGCCATGAGCTCAACTCTCAGAAGGGTGTATGCATGGGAGGCAGATGTCTGCTACCCACTCGGACATGGGAGTTGGAACCTAGCTACACTCCTATTGAAGAAGGATGTTGGAAATCGCTGTATTCAACTCAGATACACGGGAGTTCAGGCCCAATGCTTACACATGCTTTTCCCACAACCTATCCCAGCCACTAACATAAGGAGGTTAGCAGGTACGTCTACAGTCAGGCAGGATGCGGGAGGGTTCTGCCCTGTCCTCAGCTCTCACAGGGAAGCATGCCTAGAAGCCAGCTCTCAACTAGCTGCATTCTTATGACAGTGTGAAGGTAGCAGTATTCTGAGTAAGGAGGTTCCCAGATTACCACTCTACTGCACCTGGAGATACCGTCCAGGTCTGCATTGTTAACTTGCGTCTCAGAGGCCTCTGGCAAAAGTCTCTGGTGAAGACGTGCGAAACTCACTCTGCAGGCAGTGTGGAACTGTGAGGGACTGAGGGTGAGCTCAACTCTCAGCAGTAAGATGATTTTGGACAAGGCGTTCAGCTACCTTCTCACATATGGAACTTAGTATGTAGCACCAGTCTACCCCAGGAATTACTGGGAAATCGCTGGATTGAGCTTGGAGGCACTAGTCTTGTGTGCCGGCAGATTCCAGTTACCTCTCCCAACACTTCGGTGAAGCAGCGAGCCTAGGCCTTTTGGAAGCGAAAGGTAGCTGCAGGCAGGAGGTAGGGTTACAGGCCATAAGCTCAACTCTCAGAAGTGGGTATGCATGGGAGGCAGATGTCTGCTACCCACTCGGACATGCGAGTGGGAACCTAGCTACACTCTGATGAAGAAGGACTTTGGAAATCGCTGTATTCAACTCAGATACACGTGGGTTCAGGCACAACGATTCCACATGCTTTTCTCACCACCTTTCCCTGCCACTAACATGAGGACGTTAGCAGCTCCTTCTACAGTCAAGCAGGATGCGGGAGGGTTGTGCCCTGTCCTTAGCTCTCACAGGGAAGCATGCCTTGAAGCCAGCTGTCAACTAGCTGCATTCTTATGGCAGGGTGAAGGTAGCAGTATTCTGAGACAGGAGGTTCCCAGATTACCACTCTACTGCACCTGGAGATACCTTCCAGGTCTGCATTGTTAACTTGCGTCTCAGAAGCCTCTGACAAACGTCTCTGGTGAAGACGTGCGAAACTCACTCTGCAGGCAGTGTGGAACTGTGAGGGACTGAGGGTGAGCTCAACTCTCAGAAGTAAGATGTTTTGGGACAAGGCGTTCAACTACCTACTCACGTATGGAACTTAGTATGTAGCACCAGTCGACCCCAGGAATTACTAGGAAATCGCTTGATTGAGCTTGGAGGCACTCGTCTTGTGTGCCGGGAGATTCCAGTTACCTCTCCCAACACTTGCGTCAAGCAGCGAGCCTAGGCCTTTTGGAAGCGAAAGGTAGCGGCAGGCAGGATGTAGGGTTACAGGCCATGAGCTCAACTCCCAGAAGTGTGCATGCATGGGAGGCAGATGTCTGCTACCCACTCGGACATGGGAGTTGGAACCTAGCTACACTCCTATTGAAGAAGGATGTTGGAAATCGCTGTATTCAACTCAGATACACGGGAGTTCAGGCCCAATGCTTACACATGCTTTTCCCACAACCTATCCCAGCCACTAACATAAGGATGTTAGCAGGTACGTCTACAGTCAGGCAGAATGCGGGAGGGTTCTGCCCTGTCCTCAACTCTCACAGGGAAGCATGCCTAGAAGCCAGCTCTCAACTAGCTGCATTCTTATGACAGTGTGAAGGTAGCAGTATTCTGAGTAAGGAGGTTCCCAGATTGCCACTCTCCGGCACCTGGAGATACCGTCCAGGTCTGCATTGTTAACTTGCGTCTCAGAGGCCTCTGGCAAAAGTCTCTGGTGAAGACGTGCGAAACTCACTCTGCAGGCAGTGTGGAACTGTGAGGGACTGAGGGTGAGCTCAACTCTCAGCAGTAAGATGATTTTGGACAAGGCGTTCAGCTACCTTCTCACATATGGAACTTAGTATATAGCACCAGTCTACCCCAGGAATTACTGGGAAATCGCTGGATTGAGCTTGGAGGCACTAGTCTTGTGTGCCGGCAGATTCCAGTTACCTCTCCCAACACTTCGGTGAAGCAGCGAGCCTAGGCCTTTTGGAAGCGAAAGGTAGCTGCAGGCAGGAGGTAGGGTTACAGGCCATAAGCTCAACTCTCAGAAGTGGGTATGCATGGGAGGCAGATGTCTGCTACCCACTCGGACATGCGAGTGGGAACCTAGCTACACTCTGATGAAGAAGGACTTTGGAAATCGCTGTATTCAACTCAGATACACGTGGGTTCAGGCACAACGATTCCACATGCTTTTCTCACAACCTTTCCCTGCCACTAACATGAGGACGTTAGCAGCTCCTTCTACAGTCAAGCAGGATGCGGGAGGGTTGTGCCCTGTCCTTAGCTCTCACAGGGAAGCATGCCTTGAAGCCAGCTGTCAACTAGCTGCATTCTTATGGCAGGGTGAAGGTAGCAGTATTCTGAGACAGGAGGTTCCCAGATTACCACTCTACAGCACCTGGAGAAACCCTCCAGGTCTGCATTGTTAACTTGCGTCTCAGAAGCCTCTGGCAAACGTCTCTGGTGAAGACGTGCGAAACTCACTCTGTAGGCAGTGTGGAACTGTGAGGGACTGAGGGTGAGCTCAACTCTCAGAAGTAAGATGTTTTTGGACAAGGCGTTCAACTACCTACTCACGTATGGAACTTAGTATGTAGCACCAGTCTACCCCAGGAATTACTAGGAAATCGCTTGATTGAGCTTGGAGGCTCTCGTCGTGTGTGCCGGGAGATTCCAGTTACCTCTCCCAACACTTGCGTGAAGCAGCGAGCCTAGGCCTTTTGGAAGCGAAAGGTAGCGGCAGGCAGGATGTAGGGTTACAGGCCATGAGCTCAACTCCCAGAAGTGTGCATGCATGGGAGGCAGATGTCTGCTACCCACTCGGACATGGGAGTTGGAACCTAGCTACACTCCTATTGAAGAAGGATGTTGGAAATCGCTGTATTCAACTCAGATACACGGGAGTTCAGGCCCAATGCTTACACATGCTTTTCCCACAACCTATCCCAGCCACTAACATAAGGATGTTAGCAGGTACGTCTACAGTCAGGCAGAATGCGGGAGGGTTCTGCCCTGTCCTCAACTCTCACAGGGAAGCATGCCTAGAAGCCAGCTCTCAACTAGCTGCATTCTTATGACAGTGTGAAGGTAGCAGTATTCTGAGTAAGGAGGTTCCCAGATTGCCACTCTCCGGCACCTGGAGATACCGTCCAGGTCTGCATTGTTAACTTGCGTCTCAGAGGCCTCTGGCAAAAGTCTCTGGTGAAGACCTGCGAAACTCACTCTGCAGGCAGTGTGGAACTGTGAGGGACTGAGGGTGAGCTCAACTCTCAGCAGTAAGATGACTTTGGACAAGGCGTTCAGCTACCTTCTCACATATGGAACTTAGTATGTAGCACCAGTCTACCCCAGGAATTACTAGGAAATCGCTTGATTGAGCTTTGAGGCACTAGTCTTGTGTGCCGGGAGATTCCAGTTACCTCTCCCAACACTTGCGTCAAGCAGCGAGCCTAGGCCTTTTGGAAGCGAAAGGTAGCAGGAGGCACGATGTAGGGTTACAGGCCATGAGCTCAACTCTCAGAAGGGTGTATGCATGGGAGGCAGATGTCTGCTACCCACTCGGACATGGGAGTTGGAACCTACCTACATTCCTATTGAAGAAGGATGTTGGAAATCGCTGTATTCAACTCAGATACACGGGAGTTCAGGCCCAATGCTTACACATGCTTTTCCCACAACCTATCCCAGCCACTAACATAAGGAGGTTAGCAGGTACGTCTACAGTCAGGCGGGATGCGGGAGGGTTCTGCCCTGTCCTCAGCTCTCACAGGGAAGCATGCCTAGAAGCCAGCTCTCAACTAGCTGCATTCTTATGACAGTGTGAAGGTAGCAGTATTCTGAGTAAGGAGGTTCCCAGATTACCACTCTACTGCACCTGGAGATACCGTCCAGGTCTGCATTGTTAACTTGCGTCTCAGAGGCCTCTGGCAAAAGTCTCTGGTGAAGACGTGCGAAACTCACTCTGCAGGCAGTGTGGAACTGTGAGGGACTGAGGGTGAGCTCAACTCTCAGCAGTAAGATGATTTTGGACAAGGCGTTCAGCTACCTTCTCACCTATGGAACTTAGTATGTAGCACCAGTCTACCCCAGGAATTACTGGGAAATCGCTGGATTGAGCTTGGAGGCACTAGTCTTGTGTGCCGGCAGATTCCAGTTACCTCTCCCAACACTTCGGTGAAGCAGCGAGCCTAGGCCTTTTGGAAGCGAAAGGTAGCTGCAGGCAGGAGGTAGGGTTACAGGCCATAAGCTCAACTCTCAGAAGTGGGTATGCATGGGAGGCAGATGTCTGCTACCCACTCGGACATGCGAGTGGGAACCTAGCTACACTCTGATGAAGAAGGACTTTGGAAATCGCTGTATTCAACTCAGATACACGTGGGTTCAGGCACAACGATTCCACATGCTTTTCTCACCACCTTTCCCTGCCACTAACATGAGGACGTTAGCAGCTCCTTCTACAGTCAAGCAGGATGCGGGAGGGTTGTGCCCTGTCCTTAGCTCTCACAGGAAAGCATGCCTTGAAGCCAGCTGTCAACTAGCTGCATTCTTATGGCAGGGTGAAGGTAGCAGTATTCTGAGACAGGAGGTTCCCAGATTACCATCTACTGCACCTGGAGATACCTTCCAGGTCTGCATTGTTAACTTGCGTCTCAGAAGCCTCTGACAAACGTCTCTGGTGAAGACGAGCGAAACTCACTCTGCAGGCAGTGTGGAACTGTGAGGGACTGAGGGTGAGCTCAACTCTCAGAAGTAAGATGTTTTGGGACAAGGCGTTCAACTACCTACTCACGTATGGAACTTAGTATGTAGCACCAGTCGACCCCAGGAATTACTAGGAAATCGCTTGATTGAGCTTGGAGGCACTCGTCTTGTGTGCCGGGAGATTCCAGTTACCTCTCCCAACACTTGCGTCAAGCAGCGAGCCTAGGCCTTTTGGAAGCGAAAGGTAGCGGCAGGCAGGATGTAGGGTTACAGGCCATGAGCTCAACTCCCAGAAGTGTGCATGCATGGGAGGCAGATGTCTGCTACCCACTCGGACATGGGAGTTGGAACCTAGCTACACTCCTATTGAAGAAGGATGTTGGAAATCGCTGTATTCAACTCAGATACACGGGAGTTCAGGCCCAATGCTTACACATGCTTTTCCCACAACCTATCCCAGCCACTAACATAAGGATGTTAGCAGGTACGTCTACAGTCAGGCAGAATGCGGGAGGGTTCTGCCCTGTCCTCAACTCTCACAGGGAAGCATGCCTAGAAGCCAGCTCTCAACTAGCTGCATTCTTATGACAGTGTGAAGGTAGCAGTATTCTGAGTAAGGAGGTTCCCAGATTGCCACTCTCCGGCACCTGGAGATACCGTCCAGGTCTGCATTGTTAACTTGCGTCTCAGAGGCCTCTGGCAAAAGTCTCTGGTGAAGACGTGCGAAACTCACTCTGCAGGCAGTGTGGAACTGTGAGGGACTGAGGGTGAGCTCAACTCTCAGCAGTAAGATGATTTTGGACAAGGCGTTCAGCTACCTTCTCACATATGGAACTTAGTATATAGCACCAGTCTACCCCAGGAATTACTGGGAAATCGCTGGATTGAGCTTGGAGGCACTAGTCTTGTGTGCCGGCAGATTCCAGTTACCTCTCCCAACACTTCGGTGAAGCAGCGAGCCTAGGCCTTTTGGAAGCGAAAGGTAGCTGCAGGCAGGAGGTAGGGTTACAGGCCATAAGCTCAACTCTCAGAAGTGGGTATGCATGGGAGGCAGATGTCTGCTACCCACTCGGACATGCGAGTGGGAACCTAGCTACACTCTGATGAAGAAGGACTTTGGAAATCGCTGTATTCAACTCAGATACACGTGGGTTCAGGCACAACGATTCCACATGCTTTTCTCACAACCTTTCCCTGCCACTAACATGAGGACGTTAGCAGCTCCTTTTACAGTCAAGCAGGATGCGGGAGGGTTGTGCCCTGTCCTTAGCTCTCACAGGGAAGCATGCCTTGAAGCCAGCTGTCAACTAGCTGCATTCTTATGGCAGGGTGAAGGTAGCAGTATTCTGAGACAGGAGGTTCCCCGATTACCACTCTACTGCACCTGGAGATACCCTCCAGGTCTGCATTGTTAACTTGCGACTCATAGCCTCTGGCAAAAGTCTCTGGTGAAGACGTGCGAAACTCACTCTGCAGGCAGTGTGGAACTGTGAGGGACTGAGGGTGAGCTCAACTCTCAGAAGTAAGATGATTTTGGACAAGGCGTTCAGCTACCTTCTCACATATGGAACTTAGTATGTAGCACCAGTCTACCCCAGAAATTACTGGGAAATCGCTGGATTGAGCTTGGAGGCACTAATCTTGTGTGCCGGGAGATTCCAGTTACCTCTCCCAACACTTCGGTGAAGCAGCGAGCCTAGGCCTTTTGGAAGCGAAAGGTAGCTGCAGGCAGGAGGTAGGGTTACAGGCCATAAGCTCAACTCTCAGAAGTGGGTATGCATGGGAGGCAGATGTCTGCTACCCACTCGGACATGCGAGTGGGAACCTAGCTACACTCTGATGAAGAAGGACTTTGGAAATCGCTGTATTCAACTCAGATACACGGGAGTTCAGGCCCAACTGCTTCCACATGCTTTTCTCACCACCTATCCCAGCCACTAACATAAGGACGTTAGCAGGCTCCGTCTACAGTCAAGGCAGGATGCGGGAGGGTTCTGCCCTGTCCTCAGCTCTCACAGGGAAGCATGCCTTAGAAGCCAGCTCTCAACTAGCTGCATTCTTATGGACAGTGTGAAGGTAGCAGTATTCTGAGTACAGGAGGTTCCCAGATTACCACTCTACTGCACCTGGAGATACCGTCCAGGTCTGCATTGTTAACTTGCGTCTCAGAGGCCTCTGGCAAAAGTCTCTGGTGAAGACGTGCGAAACTCACTCTGCAGGCAGTGTGGAACTGTGAGGGACTGAGGGTGAGCTCAACTCTCAGCAGTAAGATGATTTTGGACAAGGCGTTCAGCTACCTTACTCACATATGGAACTTAGTATGTAGCACCAGTCTACCCCAGGAATTACTAGGAAATCGCTTGATTGAGCTTTGAGGCACTAGTCTTGTGTGCCGGGAGATTCCAGTTACCTCTCCCAACACTTGCGTCAAGCAGCGAGCCTAGGCCTTTTGGAAGCGAAAGGTAGCAGGAGGCACGATGTAGGGTTACAGGCCATGAGCTCAACTCTCAGAAGGGTGTATGCATGGGAGGCAGATGTCTGCTACCCACTCGGACATGGGAGTTGGAACCTACCTACATTCCTATTGAAGAAGGATGTTGGAAATCGCTGTATTCAACTCAGATACACGGGAGTTCAGGCCCAATGCTTACACATGCTTTTCCCACAACCTATCCCAGCCACTAACATAAGGAGGTTAGCAGGTACGTCTACAGTCAGGCGGGATGCGGGAGGGTTCTGCCCTGTCCTCAGCTCTCACAGGGAAGCATGCCTAGAAGTCAGCTCTCAACTAGCTGCATTCTTATGACAGTGTGAAGGTAGCAGTATTCTGAGTAAGGAGGTTCCCAGATTACCACTCTACTGCACCTGGAGATACCGTCCAGGTCTGCATTGTTAACTTGCGTCTCAGAGGCCTCTGGCAAAAGTCTCTGGTGAAGACGTGCGAAACTCACTCTGCAGGCAGTGTGGAACTGTGAGGGACTGAGGGTGAGCTCAACTCTCAGCAGTAAGATGACTTTGGACAAGGCGTTCAGCTACCTTCTCACATATGGAACTTAGTATGTAGCACCAGTCTACCCCAGGAATTACTAGGAAATCGCTTGATTGAGCTTTGAGGCACTAGTCTTGTGTGCCGGGAGATTCCAGTTACCTCTCCCAACACTTGCGTCAAGCAGCGAGCCTAGGCCTTTTGGAAGCGAAAGGTAGCAGGAGGCACGATGTAGGGTTACAGGCCATGAGCTCAACTCTCAGAAGGGTGTATGCATGGGAGGCAGATGTCTGCTACCCACTCGGACATGGGAGTTGGAACCTAGCTACACTCCTATTGAAGAAGGATGTTGGAAATCGCTGTATTCAACTCAGATACACGGGAGTTCAGGCCCAATGCTTACACATGCTTTTCCCACAACCTATCCCAGCCACTAACATAAGGAGGTTAGCAGGTACGTCTACAGTCAGGCAGGATGCGGGAGGGTTCTGCCCTGTCCTCAGCTCTCACAGGGAAGCATGCCTAGAAGCCAGCTCTCAACTAGCTGCATTCTTATGACAGTGTGAAGGTAGCAGTATTCTGAGTAAGGAGGTTCCCAGATTACCACTCTACTGCACCTGGAGATACCGTCCAGGTCTGCATTGTTAACTTGCGTCTCAGAGGCCTCTGGCAAAAGTCTCTGGTGAAGACGTGCGAAACTCACTCTGCAGGCAGTGTGGAACTGTGAGGGACTGAGGGTGAGCTCAACTCTCAGCAGTAAGATGATTTTGGACAAGGCGTTCAGCTACCTTCTCACATATGGAACTTAGTATGTAGCACCAGTCTACCCCAGGAATTACTGGGAAATCGCTGGATTGAGCTTGGAGGCACTAGTCTTGTGTGCCGGCAGATTCCAGTTACCTCTCCCAACACTTCGGTGAAGCAACGAGCCTAGGCCTTTTGGAAGCGAAAGGTAGCTGCAGGCAGGAGGTAGGGTTACAGGCCATAAGCTCAACTCTCAGAAGTGGGTATGCATGGGAGGCAGATGTCTGCTACCCACTCGGACATGCGAGTGGGAACCTAGCTACACTGTGATGAAGAAGGACTTTGGAAATCGCTGTATTCAACTCAGATACACGTGGGTTCAGGCACAACGATTCCACATGCTTTTCTCACAACCTTTCCCTGCCACTAACATGAGGACGTTAGCAGCTCCTTCTACAGTCTAGCAGGATGCGGGAGGGTTGTGCCCTGTCCTTAGCTCAGACAGGGAAGCATGCCTTGAAGCCAGCTGTCAACTAGCTGCATTCTTATGGCAGGGTGAAGGTAGCAGTATTCTGAGACAGGAGGTTCCCAGATTACCACTCTACTGCACCTGGAGATACCCTCCAGGTCTGCATGGTTAACTTGCGTCTCATAGCCTCTGGCAAACGTCTCTGGTGAAGACGTGCGAAACTCACTCTGCAGGCAGTGTGGAACTGTGAGGGACTGAGGGTGAGCTCAACTCTCAGCAGTAAGATGTTTTTGGACAAGGCGTTCAACTACCTACTCACGTATGGAACTTAGTATGTAGCACCAGTCTACCCCAGGAATTACTAGGAAATCGCTTGATTGAGCTTGGAGGCACTCGTCTTGTGTGCCGGGAGATTCCAGTTACCTCTCCCAACACTTGCGTCAAGCAGCGAGCCTAGGCCTTTTGGAAGCGAAAGGTAGCGGCAGGCAGGATGTAGGGTTACAGGCCATGAGCTCAACTCTCAGAAGTGTGTATGCATGGGAGGCAGATGTCTGCTACCCACTCGGACATGGGAGTTGGAACCTAGCTACACTCCTATTGAAGAAGGATGTTGGAAATCGCTGTATTCAACTCAGATACACGGGAGTTCAGGCCCAATGCTTACACATGCTTTTCCCACAACCTATCCCAGCCACTAACATAAGGAGGTTAGCAGGTACGTCTACAGTCAGGCAGGATGCGGGAGGGTTCTGCCCTGTCCTCAGCTCTCACAGGGAAGCATGCCTAGAAGCCAGCTCTCAACTAGCTGCATTCTTATGACAGTGTGAAGGTAGCAGTATTCTGAGTAAGGAGGTTCCCAGATTGCCACTCTCCGGCACCTGGAGATACCGTCCAGGTCTGCATTGTTAACTTGCGTCTCAGAGGCCTCTGGCAAAAGTCTCTGGTGAAGACCTGCGAAACTCACTCTGCAGGCAGTGTGGAACTGTGAGGGACTGAGGGTGAGCTCAACTCTCAGCAGTAAGATGACTTTGGACAAGGCGTTCAGCTACCTTCTCACATATGGAACTTAGTATGTAGCACCAGTCTACCCCAGGAATTACTAGGAAATCGCTTGATTGAGCTTTGAGGCACTAGTCTTGTGTGCCGGGAGATTCCAGTTACCTCTCCCAACACTTGCGTCAAGCAGCGAGCCTAGGCCTTTTGGAAGCGAAAGGTAGCTGCAGGCAGGAGGTAGGGTTACAGGCCATAAGCTCAACTCTCAGAAGTGGGTATGCATGGGAGGCAGATGTCTGCTACCCACTCGGACATGCGAGTGGGAACCTAGCTACACTCTGATGAAGAAGGACTTTGGAAATCGCTGTATTCAACTCAGATACACGTGGGTTCAGGCACAACGATTCCACATGCTTTTCTCACCACCTTTCCCTGCCACTAACATGAGGACGTTAGCAGCTCCTTCTACAGTCAAGCAGGATGCGGGAGGGTTGTGCCCTGTCCTTAGCTCTCACAGGAAAGCATGCCTTGAAGCCAGCTGTCAACTAGCTGCATTCTTATGGCAGGGTGAAGGTAGCAGTATTCTGAGACAGGAGGTTCCCAGATTACCACTCTACTGCACCTGGAGATACCCTCCAGGTCTGCATTGTTAACTTGCGTCTCAGAGCCTCTGGCAAAAGTCTCTGGTGAAGACGTGCGAAACTCACTCTGCAGGCAGTGTGGAACTGTGAGGGACTGAGGGTGAGCTCAACTCTCAGCAGTAAGATGATTTTGGACAAGGCGTTCAGCTACCTTCTCACATATGGAACTTAGTATGTAGCACCAGTCTACCCCAGGAATTACTGGGAAATCGCTGGATTGAGCTTGGAGGCACTAGTCTTGTGTGCCGGGAGATTCCAGTTACCTCTCCCAACACTTCGGTGAAGCAGCGAGCCTAGGCCTTTTGGAAGCGAAAGGTAGCTGCAGGCAGGAGGTAGGGTTACAGGCCATAAGCTCAACTCTCAGAAGTGGGTATGCATGGGAGGCAGATGTCTGCTACCCACTCGGACATGCGAGTGGGAACCTAGCTACACTCTGATGAAGAAGGACTTTGGAAATCGCTGTATTCAACTCAGATACACGGGAGTTCAGGCCCAACTGCTTCCACATGCTTTTCTCCACAACCTATCCCAGCCACTAACATAAGGATGTTAGCAGGTACGTCTACAGTCAGGCAGGATGCGGGAGGGTTCTGCCCTGTCCTCAACTCTCACAGGGAAGCATGCCTAGAAGCCAGCTCTCAACTAGCTGCATTCTTATGACAGTGTGAAGGTAGCAGTATTCTGAGTAAGGAGGTTCCCAGATTGCCACTCTCCGGCACCTGGAGATACCGTCCAGGTCTGCATTGTTAACTTGCGTCTCAGAGGCCTCTGGCAAAAGTCTCTGGTGAAGACGTGCGAAACTCACTCTGCAGGCAGTGTGGAACTGTGAGGGACTGAGGGTGAGCTCAACTCTCAGCAGTAAGATGATTTTGGACAAGGCGTTCAACTACCTACTCACGTATGGAACTTAGTATGTAGCACCAGTCTACCCCAGGAATTACTAGGAAATCGCTTGATTGAGCTTGGAGGCACTCGTCTTGTGTGCCGGGAGATTCCAGTTACCTCTCCCAACACTTGCGTGAAGCAGCGAGCCTAGGCCTTTTGGAAGCGAAAGGTAGCGGCAGGCAGGATGTAGGGTTACAGGCCATGAGCTCAACTCTCAGAAGTGTGTATGCATGGGAGGCAGATGTCTGCTACCCACTCGGACATGGGAGTTGGAACCTAGCTACACTCCTATTGAAGAAGGATGTTGGAAATCGCTGTATTCAACTCAGATACACGGGAGTTCAGGCCCAATGCTTACACATGCTTTTCCCACAACCTATCCCAGCCACTAACATAAGGATGTTAGCAGGTACGTCTACAGTCAGGCAGGATGCGGGAGGGTTCTGCCCTGTCCTCAGCTCTCACAGGGAAGCATGCCTAGAAGCCAGCTCTCAACTAGCTGCATTCTTATGACAGTGTGAAGGTAGCAGTATTCTGAGTAAGGAGGTTCCCAGATTACCACTCTCCGGCACCTGGAGATACCGTCCAGGTCTGCATTGTTAACTTGCGTCTCAGAGGCCTCTGGCAAAAGTCTCTGGTGAAGACGTGCGAAACTCACTCTGCAGGCAGTGTGGAACTGTGAGGGACTGAGGGTGAGCTCAACTCTCAGCAGTAAGATGATTTTGGACAAGGCGTTCAGCTACCTTCTCACATATGGAACTTAGTATGTAGCACCAGTCTACCCCAGGAATTACTGGGAAATCGCTGGATTGAGCTTGGAGGCACTAGTCTTGTGTGCCGGGAGATTCCAGTTACCTCTCCCAACACTTCGGTGAAGCAGCGAGCCTAGGCCTTTTGGAAGCGAAAGGTAGCTGCAGGCAGGAGGTAGGGTTACAGGCCATAAGCTCAACTCTCAGAAGTGGGTATGCATGGGAGGCAGATGTCTGCTACCCACTCGGACATGCGAGTGGGAACCTAGCTACACTCTGATGAAGAAGGACTTTGGAAATCGCTGTATTCAACTCAGATACACGTGGGTTCAGGCACAACGATTCCACATGCTTTTCTCACCACCTTTCCCTGCCACTAACATGAGGACGTTAGCAGCTCCTTCTACAGTCAAGCAGGATGCGGGAGGGTTGTGCCCTGTCCTTAGCTCTCACAGGGAAGCATGCCTTGAAGCCAGCTGTCAACTAGCTGCATTCTTATGGCAGGGTGAAGGTAGCAGTATTCTGAGACAGGAGGTTCCCAGATTACCACTCTACTGCACCTGGAGATACCCTCCAGGTCTGCATTGTTAACTTGCGTCTCAGAAGCCTCTGGCAAACGTCTCTGGTGAAGACGTGCGAAACTCACTCTGCAGGCAGTGTGGAACTGTGAGGGACTGAGGGTGAGCTCAACTCTCAGAAGTAAGATGTTTTGGACAAGGCGTTCAACTACCTACTCACGTATGGAACTTAGTATGTAGCACCAGTCTACCCCAGGAATTACTAGGAAATCGCTTGATTGAGCTTGGAGGCACTCGTCTTGTGTGCCGGGAGATTCCAGTTACCTCTCCCAACACTTGCGTCAAGCAGCGAGCCTAGGCCTTTTGGAAGCGAAAGGTAGCGGCAGGCAGGATGTAGGGTTACAGGCCATGAGCTCAACTCCCAGAAGTGTGCATGCATGGGAGGCAGATGTCTGCTACCCACTCGGACATGGGAGTTGGAACCTAGCTACACTCCTATTGAAGAAGGATGTTGGAAATCGCTGTATTCAACTCAGATACACGGGAGTTCAGGCCCAATGCTTACACATGCTTTTCCCACAACCTATCCCAGCCACTAACATAAGGATGTTAGCAGGTACGTCTACAGTCAGGCAGAATGCGGGAGGGTTCTGCCCTGTCCTCAACTCTCACAGGGAAGCATGCCTAGAAGCCAGCTCTCAACTAGCTGCATTCTTATGACAGTGTGAAGGTAGCAGTATTCTGAGTAAGGAGGTTCCCAGATTGCCACTCTCCGGCACCTGGAGATACCGTCCAGGTCTGCATTGTTAACTTGCGTCTCAGAGGCCTCTGGCAAAAGTCTCTGGTGAAGACGTGCGAAACTCACTCTGCAGGCAGTGTGGAACTGTGAGGGACTGAGGGTGAGCTCAACTCTCAGCAGTAAGATGATTTTGGACAAGGCGTTCAGCTACCTTCTCACATATGGAACTTAGTATATAGCACCAGTCTACCCCAGGAATTACTGGGAAATCGCTGGATTGAGCTTGGAGGCACTAGTCTTGTGTGCCGGCAGATTCCAGTTACCTCTCCCAACACTTCGGTGAAGCAGCGAGCCTAGGCCTTTTGGAAGCGAAAGGTAGCTGCAGGCAGGAGGTAGGGTTACAGGCCATAAGCTCAACTCTCAGAAGTGGGTATGCATGGGAGGCAGATGTCTGCTACCCACTCGGACATGCGAGTGGGAACCTAGCTACACTCTGATGAAGAAGGACTTTGGAAATCGCTGTATTCAACTCAGATACACGTGGGTTCAGGCACAACGATTCCACATGCTTTTCTCACAACCTTTCCCTGCCACTAACATGAGGACGTTAGCAGCTCCTTCTACAGTCAAGCAGGATGCGGGAGGGTTGTGCCCTGTCCTTAGCTCTCACAGGGAAGCATGCCTTGAAGCCAGCTGTCAACTAGCTGCATTCTTATGGCAGGGTGAAGGTAGCAGTATTCTGAGACAGGAGGTTCCCAGATTACCACTCTACTGCACCTGGAGATACCCTCCAGGTCTGCATTGTTAACTTGCGTCTCATAGCCTCTGGCAAAAGTCTCTGGTGAAGACGTGCGAAACTCACTCTGCAGGCAGTGTGGAACTGTGAGGGACTGAGGGTGAGCTCAACTCTCAGAAGTAAGATGATTTTGGACAAGGCGTTCAGCTACCTTCTCACATATGGAACTTAGTATGTAGCACCAGTCTACCCCAGGAATTACTGGGAAATCGCTGGATTGAGCTTGGAGGCACTAGTCTTGTGTGCCGGGAGATTCCAGTTACCTCTCCCAACACTTCGGTGAAGCAGCGAGCCTAGGCCTTTTGGAAGCGAAAGGTAGCTGCAGGCAGGAGGTAGGGTTACAGGCCATAAGCTCAACTCTCAGAAGTGGGTATGCATGGGAGGCAGATGTCTGCTACCCACTCGGACATGCGAGTGGGAACCTAGCTACACTCTGATGAAGAAGGACTTTGGAAATCGCTGTATTCAACTCAGATACACGTGGGTTCAGGCACAACGATTCCACATGCTTTTCTCACCACCTTTCCCTGCCACTAACATGAGGACGTTAGCAGCTCCTTCTACAGTCAAGCAGGATGCGGGAGGGTTGTGCCCTGTCCTTAGCTCTCACAGGGAAGCATGCCTTGAAGCCAGCTGTCAACTAGCTGCATTCTTATGGCAGGGTGAAGGTAGCAGTATTCTGAGACAGGAGGTTCCCAGATTACCACTCTACAGCACCTGGAGATACCCTCCAGGTCTGCATTGTTAACTTGCGTCTCAGAAGCCTCTGGCAAACGTCTCTGGTGAAGACGTGCGAAACTCACTCTGCAGGCAGTGTGGAACTGTGAGGGACTGAGGGTGAGCTCAACTCTCAGAAGTAAGATGTTTTGGACAAGGCGTTCAACTACCTACTCACGTATGGAACTTAGTATGTAGCACCAGTCTACCCCAGGAATTACTAGGAAATCGCTTGATTGAGCTTGGAGGCACTCGTCTTGTGTGCCGGGAGATTCCAGTTACCTCTCCCAACACTTGCGTCAAGCAGCGAGCCTAGGCCTTTTGGAAGCGAAAGGTAGCGGCAGGCAGGATGTAGGGTTACAGGCCATGAGCTCAACTCCCAGAAGTGTGCATGCATGGGAGGCAGATGTCTGCTACCCACTCGGACATGGGAGTTGGAACCTAGCTACACTCCTATTGAAGAAGGATGTTGGAAATCGCTGTATTCAACTCAGATACACGGGAGTTCAGGCCCAATGCTTACACATGCTTTTCCCACAACCTATCCCAGCCACTAACATAAGGATGTTAGCAGGTACGTCTACAGTCAGGCAGGATGCGGGAGGGTTCTGCCCTGTCCTCAACTCTCACAGGGAAGCATGCCTAGAAGCCAGCTCTCAACTAGCTGCATTCTTATGACAGTGTGAAGGTAGCAGTATTCTGAGTAAGGAGGTTCCCAGATTGCCACTCTCCGGCACCTGGAGATACCGTCCAGGTCTGCATTGTTAACTTGCGTCTCAGAGGCCTCTGGCAAAAGTCTCTGGTGAAGACGTGCGAAACTCACTCTGCAGGCAGTGTGGAACTGTGAGGGACTGAGGGTGAGCTCAACTCTCAGCAGTAAGATGACTTTGGACAAGGCGTTCAGCTACCTTCTCACATATGGAACTTAGTATGTAGCACCAGTCTACCCCAGGAATTACTGGGAAATCGCTGGATTGAGCTTGGAGGCACTAGTCTTGTGTGCCGGGAGATTCCAGTTACCTCTCCCAACACTTCGGTGAAGCAGCGAGCCTAGGCCTTTTGGAAGCGAAAGGTAGCTGCAGGCAGGAGGTAGGGTTACAGGCCATAAGCTCAACTCTCAGAAGTGGGTATGCATGGGAGGCAGATGTCTGCTACCCACTCGGACATGCGAGTGGGAACCTAGCTACACTCTGATGAAGAAGGACTTTGGAAATCGCTGTATTCAACTCAGATACACGTGGGTTCAGGCACAACGATTCCACATGCTTTTCTCACCACCTTTCCCTGCCACTAACATGAGGACGTTAGCAGCTCCTTCTACAGTCAAGCAGGATGCGGGAGGGTTGTGCCCTGTCCTTAGCTCTCACAGGGAAGCATGCCTTGAAGCCAGCTGTCAACTAGCTGCATTCTTATGGCAGGGTGAAGGTAGCAGTATTCTGAGACAGGAGGTTCCCAGATTACCACTCTACTGCACCTGGAGATACCTTCCAGGTCTGCATTGTTAACTTGCGTCTCAGAAGCCTCTGACAAACGTCTCTGGTGAAGACGTGCGAAACTCACTCTGCAGGCAGTGTGGAACTGTGAGGGACTGAGGGTGAGCTCAACTCTCAGAAGTAAGATGTTTTGGGACAAGGCGTTCAACTACCTACTCACGTATGGAACTTAGTATGTAGCACCAGTCGACCCCAGGAATTACTAGGAAATCGCTTGATTGAGCTTGGAGGCACTCGTCTTGTGTGCCGGGAGATTCCAGTTACCTCTCCCAACACTTGCGTCAAGCAGCGAGCCTAGGCCTTTTGGAAGCGAAAGGTAGCGGCAGGCAGGATGTAGGGTTACAGGCCATGAGCTCAACTCCCAGAAGTGTGCATGCATGGGAGGCAGATGTCTGCTACCCACTCGGACATGGGAGTTGGAACCTAGCTACACTCCTATTGAAGAAGGATGTTGGAAATCGCTGTATTCAACTCAGATACACGGGAGTTCAGGCCCAATGCTTACACATGCTTTTCCCACAACCTATCCCAGCCACTAACATAAGGATGTTAGCAGGTACGTCTACAGTCAGGCAGAATGCGGGAGGGTTCTGCCCTGTCCTCAACTCTCACAGGGAAGCATGCCTAGAAGCCAGCTCTCAACTAGCTGCATTCTTATGACAGTGTGAAGGTAGCAGTATTCTGAGTAAGGAGGTTCCCAGATTGCCACTCTCCGGCACCTGGAGATACCGTCCAGGTCTGCATTGTTAACTTGCGTCTCAGAGGCCTCTGGCAAAAGTCTCTGGTGAAGACGTGCGAAACTCACTCTGCAGGCAGTGTGGAACTGTGAGGGACTGAGGGTGAGCTCAACTCTCAGCAGTAAGATGATTTTGGACAAGGCGTTCAGCTACCTTCTCACATATGGAACTTAGTATATAGCACCAGTCTACCCCAGGAATTACTGGGAAATCGCTGGATTGAGCTTGGAGGCACTAGTCTTGTGTGCCGGCAGATTCCAGTTACCTCTCCCAACACTTCGGTGAAGCAGCGAGCCTAGGCCTTTTGGAAGCGAAAGGTAGCTGCAGGCAGGAGGTAGGGTTACAGGCCATAAGCTCAACTCTCAGAAGTGGGTATGCATGGGAGGCAGATGTCTGCTACCCACTCGGACATGCGAGTGGGAACCTAGCTACACTCTGATGAAGAAGGACTTTGGAAATCGCTGTATTCAACTCAGATACACGTGGGTTCAGGCACAACGATTCCACATGCTTTTCTCACACCTTTCCCTGCCACTAAATGAGGACGTTAGCAGCTCCTTTTACAGTCAAGCAGGATGCGGGAGGGTTGTGCCCTGTCCTTAGCTCTCACAGGGAAGCATGCCTTGAAGCCAGCTGTCAACTAGCTGCATTCTTATGGCAGGGTGAAGGTAGCAGTATTCTGAGACAGGAGGTTCCCAGATTACCACTCTACTGCACCTGGAGATACCCTCCAGGTCTGCTATTGTAACTGCGCAGTTCAGAAGCCTCTGGCCAAAGTCTCTGGTGAAGACGTGCGAAACTCACTCTGCAGGCAGTGTGGAACTGTGAGGGACTGAGGGTGAGCTCAACTCTCAGCCAGTAAGATATTTTGGACAAGGCGTTCAGGCTA